>NC_057807.1:388528671-388530255 GCF_018294505.1 Triticum aestivum | reverse complement strand
GGGGGAGGAGAGAATGGCACGGGAGAGAGGGGGGTGAGGCCAGGGGGATCGGGGCGGCACCGAGAAGAAGCATCGCGGCGTCGCGTTGGCAGGGCAGGCAGGCAGGCGAGCTGGTGGCGTGGCGCTCCGCCCGTGCGCGCGCGTCGGCCACACGCCTGGCCGACTGGCGCCAGGAGGACGACGGCGGTGGTGGGCTGGGCTGGCCTGCTGGGCCAGAGGCGCCAGGTAAGAAGCCCAGGTAAGGTTTTTTCCTGTTTTGTTTTTCTTTTCTATTTTTCTGACATTTGTTCTGATTTAGTAATAATACTAAATCAATTTATTTACTTATGCCAATTTTTATGGAAGCTAGTTATATTATTCCAGAGCTCCTTTATAAATGGCATAATTTTTGGACAATATTTTATATATATAACAATATATATCCAAAGCAAATAATTACTGCATTAATTCCAAATGCCCAAAATAAATACTTATGAGGTCCTAAAAATATTGGTTTGATTTTTATCTCTGTCCAATATTTTCAGAGAGCAACATGAGCATTTTCCTGGACCTTTTTGGAGCAATTTTTATTTGGGTCATTTCCAAAAAAATGATTCTGAGGGTTTCACAAGTCCTCATTTCAAAATTAAATGGAATTTAAAAATGATGCACAGCTGACTAGCTAGTCTAGGTCATACCAGAACTAGGGATGTGACAAGGCGGCAGGGCATGGTGTGTCAACTGGCCGGTCCGTATCCCGTGTTCTACTCTTCCTCGCCGGAGACCGCACCTTCACTTCACGGGTCTTGAACCCCGCCCCCGTACATAGAGACCGTAGATGGAGGATGTCGGTCGCCGCTATAGAATAGGTTTAGGGTCAGTTTTATTTTATTTTTCTGTCTTATAAAAGTTCGAAATGTAATGAAAATCTGCCGTGTTTGCATTAATCTCGGCTGGTGTATATGAACTTTCACAATAATATACATATTGTTGGAGTACTAGAAAGATGCCCGTGCGTTGCACGGAAGATCAAGATCTTGTGGGAGGAAAGGATGAACGAGGGAAAGCCTTATCTGCAAATGTGGAGAGGAGTGCGGGTAAATTGTCATAGTTTCCTTCCTATCCGTTAGATATAGATCGGATGGCATATATTGTAGGATGACAGGCACACCATCATCACCAACTCTGCTTTTTATTGAACCGAGACAAATCTAAAAAACCCAACTAAGCCAACCTCCCAGCATATCGCGCGGGAAAAGACCCTACCGCGCCATTTTAGTCGGGATTACTACTAGTAGTATCAATGGATCACGCGAAGCAACAATTTTTTTTAGGGGCCGAAGCACCTAGTTTAAAAGGAAAAAAGATGGTACACTCATAGCACTCTTGTCGCGGTCGCATTGCACCCCACACACGTTCGGTCCTGCACACACGGCTCACGCAAACGGAATGCGTTTCGGCTTGCCTCTTCACTGACACGTGGGACTGCACTTGGAGAAACCAACCATGCGCCAAACTCCCCCCGCCCACCGCGTGAAAATCCTCCCCCCCCCACACAAAAATTCCCCCCAAATCTGATTCAACCACCCTTCACCCAAATATTCC
>NC_057807.1:388518113-388528353 GCF_018294505.1 Triticum aestivum | reverse complement strand
GCCAAAGCCGCCCTCCCCGCCGCGCCGATACGTCGGCGCCGCGGTTCATCGAGGGGATGCACGGCGATCCTCTCGTTCCCACAGTACGCTCTGATAGACTATCGTCCTCTATCCGTGCCACCACCTCTGTCTACGTTCTTGTGGAGGCGCACGGCGGTCAGCGCCGCTGCTGCTGGCGACGTTCGTGTGGAAACGCACGGTGGTCAGCTTCTCCCACGGTACGCGCATTCTAGACCGAGGCCCCATTCATGTCGGTGTAGTGCTGAATTTAGCTGATAGACGCTGTTAATCTCACTGTTTGCCGAAATAATTTACTGTCGATATGCTCTTCTTAAGAAGCTTCCTTGCCCTGTTCTGCACTCAATCTGCTTAGCTGAGATGGCATGCCAAGGCCGATTAGTTGCTAAAATATCCTGCCAGATATTTATTGTGACGTAGATTGCCATGGTCTAGTAAAAATCTGTTAGGTGAAATAGCTCTACACCGTTTTATACTCGATCTTTGTTGCTGCGATGGCCTTTGATAGTTCGATGGTTGTGTGCTCGGCCTCATTTACTGCTGAAATAGCCTGCCATAATTTAGCACTCAAATATGTTTGTTGAATTAGCTTTACATATATTTCATTACTTAGATCTATTCATCCAAATATCTTGCCATAGCTTTAGACATCGACCTAGGTATTATTTTTCTGGACTTTATAAAAAAGCATATATGTTTTTCCTGTAATATCTAGTAGAAGAACTAATTTGTATGTATAACAGATGGACAGGACTTAGATAACTTCTGCTCGAAGATTCTCCACTGCATATGTCGAGGGGGTTGAAAACTTCATTAACTTTATCAGAGCTGAGTACGGTGGTGCGAAATCAGATGTGCTCTGCCCGTGTAGTAGTTGTATGAATTCAGTTACAAGACCCCAGTCAACTGTGCAAAATCATCTACACTTGTATGGGATGTCGGTCACATATACTAGGTGGATTCATCATGGTGAAGCTGTGAACGTCAATGTTATTGACTACGTGGAAGCGGCAGATCACCATCTTGATCTGCCTGATGCTCAGGTGGAAGAGGAGGAGGAGGTGGTGGTGGTAGAGTCAATGAGTTTGGCCAACATTGAAACAATGCTACGAAATGCTCGTGCATTCCATGAACTTTCACCTGCAGAAGAAAAACGGTGGGCCCGCATGTTGGAACAATGCAATGTTGCTGTCACCCCAGGAAATAAGCTGTCAATATTCTCAGCTATGGTCACCTTTCTTCAGGTGAAGACATCTGAGCGGATGACCAACAAATCATTCGATGCGATGTTGGCTGCTTTCCGCAAATCTTTCCCAGATGCGTCTGAGCTGCCACACACCTACAGTAAAATGAAGAATTTCCTTCGTGCAGTTGGAATTGGATATGATATGATCCATGTTTGTAAGAATAATTGTGTTATGTCCCGGAAGGATTATGCCAACTTAAGTTAATGCCCGAAATGCAAGTCATCAAGATGGAAAGATGGTGATGCTGTGAAGAGGATTCCTCATAATGTTCTGAGACATTTTCCAATTACACCAAGATTGCAGAGGTTGTTTCATGATGCTGAAAGAAGAGAGGATGTACTGTGGCATTCTAGGAACCAGGAGTACATAGATCAGAATGTAATGAGCCATCCATCTCATGGTAGTGAGTGGAAAAGCTTCAATGATAAACACAAAGAGTTTGCTGCTGACCCGAGAAACATTAGACTTGGCTTAGATTCAGATGGGTTTAACCCATTTGGCCATGAGAGCACCACATATAGGAATCCACTTTCATACGCAATACTTAGCAAGATCTGTTACATTGGACACCGCAGTTTCCTTGCCAAGGACACACCGCATCCTAGAAAATACTGAAGACATGTGTTCAATGCAAAGCATGAAAACCGTGATGCTCCAAGGAGGCTCACCGCCGATGATTTGCAAGTGGAATTAGAGAAGGTCAGGCATATTACACCAGGAAACCATCCTGGTAATGGTAGCGGGAAAAGGAATCTTGATGTGATGCACATCGAGAAAAATATATGTGACAACATTATCAGCACACTTCTTAACATTGAAGGCAAGACGAAAGATACCTTAAAATCTAGGATTGATTTGATACACCTGCATATCAGAAAGGATTTGCAGGTGCAAGATGAAGGTAAACCATGGGATATGGCACCAGTTGTGTACGTCTTGGACAAGGTAAAAAGAAAAGAATTTGCGAGGTCCTGTCACGTGTGATATTCCCACATGGATTTGCTTCCAACCCTGAAAGGAGAGTCAGTGTAGATGGAAACAAGGTACAAGGGTTGAAAACTCATGACTGCCACGTCCTACTTCAAAGGGTTTTACCTATTATCCTTAGAGGATTGGGCCGCCCTGACTTCTTAGAGCAGTTGCAGAGTTGGGACAATTCTTCAGGGAACTCTGCAGTAGAAATATCAGGATAGATGCTTTGGAGCGTCTTAGAGACAAGATACCAACTATCCTATGCGACCTTGCACTACTAGAAATACCACTACTAATGGCGCACCTAATATGGCCATTAATGGCGCATCACTGGTGCGCCATTGATAGCACGCCATTAGTAATTTTTACTAATGGCGCACCAGCTGGTGCGCCATTAGTATCTGGTATACTAATGGCGCACCACCTGGTGCGCCATTAGTATATGCGGGGGTGCGCCATTAGTATGCCTCCCAGTTGGCATGTATACCCAGGTGCTTTGGCATACTAATGGCGCACCACCTCCGGATGCGCCATTAGTAACCGCAGCATACTAATGGCGCACTACCCGGTGATGCGCCATTAGTATGCACTGTCATACTAATGGCGCACTGTCGTGTGATGCGCCATTAGTATGAATATTAGGTTTTTTTTATTTTTTTATTTTCTGTTTTTTGCACAGGTTACAAAATGTATAATTTGAAAAAATATAGAAAGCACACATCAACAATAGATTCATCAAATACAATAGAAGATTAGTCTTTGAATACAATTCATCATATTAGTCTCCGAATACAATTCATCATATTAGTCTCCGAATTAAAAAGACCGAACAAAGATAGAACATTATATTACAAGTCTCGAGACCGCGAGTAGCGAGTTTGTCCTCGCATTACAAGTCGATATCGATCATCTAAACTACCATCACATAGAAGAGAGCTGCGGTCATCACGATGAGCATCATCACGATGAAACTCGTCTTCATCCGTTTCCTCCAACGCTCCCTCCCCTCTCCCGCTAGATAGCGGGCGTATCTAGATTCGGCCTCGGCCCTAGTGGTGTACCCTTTGTAACTGTTACCGCTGAATCGGTGAACCTGTCTCCGACACTCCTCCCAGTCATCGTAGACTCCGGGAACCTTACCCTTGTACACGACATACGTCGGCATCACTATGCACTAGCCAAATGAAACGTTAGTACCAATTCACAGACAATACATAAGCAATATATAATTATGCAACAGAACGATCGGAAGAGAAAAGCAAGACATTAATAGCATCGATTACATCTAAGTTGAACGACTCTCGAAACCAAAGAGACATACTACAAGTTCATTAAAGTTTAATTACAACATGAGCCAATCGATGTTTCAGAACTAGACAACTCGACTCAAGGGACCGGAGCGTGGATGAAGCCGCCGTCTATCGTGGGAGTCATGAAAGAACGGGCGTTGTCATCCTGCATTTGTAGCATTGTGTCGATGTCACTGTTGGACGGTTGATTTCTGAGGTAGAACTGCCCCGAGGTACGAAGGACATCTTGATGGATGATTTCCGCAAACTCCGACTGGATGCGAAAGAATTCTTGTCGGAGGTCCGCGTCCTGGATTGCCGACACGCTCGCGGCCCAATCTTGGAGTTTACTCGGTAGCAGAAGTTGATGATGGTCCCGTACGATCGCCCGCATGTGATGGATGGCGTAGTAGGCACCCTTCTGACCGCCAGGCGGCTGCTTGATGCAGCAGAACATCGTATTGTGGGAGAACACATGCTTGCCGTACTTACGAGTAGGCCTGATGAAGGTGCCTCCAGATTGGGCGTAGCCGGGGAGAACATCATCAAGAACCTTCTTGACATTTGTGTAGTCTACGTTCGACTGACGGTCCGGGTCGAAATACGTGGCCATGGAATATTTGGGGCTTAGGAGGATGAGCGTGCAACGTGTGTCACTTCAGAAAACACGGAATGTTAAAAGAAAAACGATCGAAAAGTAAGAATTCATATGTTACGGGCCGGTTGAGGGGAGGACTTACTCGGGAAAGTAAGGCACGAGGAAGTTATCCTTATCTTGGTTTGCCAGAATGACGCCTTCGAGGTAAGAACTCGCGACTTGCCGGTCCCCAGCGCTGCCCAAGATCTTGGCACGCATGTAGAAGGGGTCGACTATCACGATGTCCGGGGTTTTGTCGCGAATGATCCGCATCTCCATACTCAGCGAAAATAGCCGAACGAAGGTGTAGTGCAGCGGATGAAGGTTAAACATAGCAAAGAAGTCATCAAACCGCAGGACGATCGTACCCCCGATGTCGCCATCCACAAAGCCCTTGCCCTCTGGCACCTTGGCCACGAAAACCGGGTATGCCACATCCTTCTCTCTGAGACGCCGCTTCTCCAAAGAAAGAACACTGTCGTGCAGACTCCGCATAGCACGGTTGCAGCATTGAGCATATTTGGTGGTAGCATCGCCCTACCCGCCACATGCACCCTCCTCGAGATATCCTGCGGTGAAGGTGGCCCGTCCTGAGCACGGATCGTACTCGGTGCCGGCTGGCTCGCACCCTTCTTAGTCTTTCTTTTGCGTGCCTTCTTCTTCTCCTGTAATGGGACCGAGTTCTGCTCACAGACCGCCTTCTTGAGTGTGTTGGGGCTGATAATATTTCGCACCTCGCCTATCTGAGGCTCGGTGAAGTCGGCAGCTGGAGGCGTCTCCTGAGAGTTGAACGCCAGACGGCGCCTGTTGCAACTTGGCTTCTCCGCGGTACGAGCTAGATCGCACACGTCTTTTGTTGGGTTTGGTTCTTGAGAAGGAGGCCCCATGAAGTCGCCATCATACCCATGCTCGGCAAAGTACTGATCGACGTTGCCAAATGTATCATCGTCGTCGTCGTCGTCGTTCTGATCCTGTGCCATATGCATGTTTGGATCCAGTGGCATAGGGATGTCCGGCACCGTTACGGCGGTCTTGCCATGGGGCCGACTTGGCGCCGGCACGACTGGCGGTGTTGTCTTTGGGGTGGTGTCCCCCGCCCCCAAACGAATCTGGCTCTTCGGCCAAAGCAGGGGCCAGCTCAGGCAGGCGCTGAGGGTCATCACGTCATCATCGTCGGCCCCGATGGGTCGAATCGGAGGTAACAAGTCGTCGCAGCCTGGCAGCACCCGAACCAGTTGAACCCTAAACAAGTTGGGTGGCATCTGGGTACCGTGGAACAAGGGGTTGCCCGGTTGAACGATTTTGCCCTTGGCGACATCGACCAACTCGTTGTTCACGAAGTGGAGGAGAGTGCACTGAACATCGGCGGCACCCTGCGAAAACATGTAGGGCGTCAGGGATGCCCAGTCAAAGGCAAGGAGATGAAGTCCTCGGCCGAGAGAGGCTTAATTAGTTACCGTGATGATGGCGTCGAGCTCGGCTAATGTCGAGGCACCGCCAACGGCGGGCGTGCAGTTGACGGAGCGGCCGCTTGCTGAAGAGGTGCCGGCCGGCGTACACCCGGGTGCATTAAGCTCCCGTGCCGGCGTCGGAGACACCAATGCCGCCTCCGCCGGAGGCACCAATGGCCCCTCCATCGCATTATGCGAGTTGCTGGCCGTGAAGCTAGGAATCGGGGGCGGCCCCTGTTGGCCGCCCGCAATCCACGCACTCAACCCCGAGATCAAGGTAGGCACAAGGGCGGTGATCGTCGCTCCGAGTCGTTGTTCCACTTGCTCTTGGACAATCTCCGGAATCCGCGCCACCTGTGCCTTGAGTTCTTGAACCTCTCGCGCCTGGCTTTCCGAGCTGGTCTTTTTCTCCTTCCGCACACCAGCGGTATAGTATGACCCCCATTTTGTCGACAAGCCTTTGCCGGCCACACGACCAGCTGACGTCGGCTTACTGAGCTTATCCTTGTTCTTCATTATATTCAACCCCCTATTTAGAGTGGTGTCCCAAGGGTTGCTCTGAGTCGACCCCGCGCTACTGCTTTTAGTCGCCTGTGGAAGGAATGTGAACCATTTAGAAATTCGGCTTCATTAATTAGAATGCAACCATATGGAGCTAATTACGCGGGGGTGTATTCCTTACCAGAACAAGCTCAAGCCGCCTGGTCTTCGGATCCGTGGTAAGCTCCTTTGTTTTCGGGTCCTTCTTGTACCGGGCCCTGACAAAGTTCCTGGTCTGCTTGTCACCGTATTTATCGAAGAGGGGCGGTAGGCCTTGCTCGACACGGTCCGCCTCCTCCTTGTCCCATATAGGCTCCGCCACTCTGTAACCGCCGGGACCGAGTGTGTGTTCCCCTATGTTCAGCTCCCGCATTTGTTTCCCCCACTCACTTGATTGGGAGCTTGCGGTGCTCGAGCAATTGATCTTGAAGTCGTTGTAGTCATCTTCGGTGATCCAAGGATTTTTCTCCTTGATCTTCTCATAACTCTCACCTTTCTCGATCATTCTCTTCACATTGCTTTTCCAAGTAGACAGGGCCTTGCTCATCTTCATGAGGGCAGCATTGTTCACTTTATTCCCTTTGAGGCTTGTGTTTTCGAATTCAGCGGGGAACTTGTATCGTTCGTGCAGCTTCGTGAAGAGGAGGTGGCGCAAATTCCCCCGGTCAGGATGCCTCAGGTTCTCGGTGTTGATCAAGACGGTGCTCCGGACAATGCACCCGAGCTGAAGCGAGTACCCCTTGACTATTCGTTCGGGCGCCGTTGGATTCCCGTTGGAGTCCACTTCAGTAACTTCCTCCTTGAGGGTGCGGAGCACGATCGGGCGCCGGTCCTTCCGTTGCCTCTTCGGCTGGCTGCTATCTGTGCGTGCGCCGCCATCATCAGTGGTGGCATCCTCGGCGGCACCATCAGTGGTGGCATCAGTGTGGTCATCCTCGGCGACACCATCCGTGGTCTCAGGATCGGTGGGGAAGGCGGCGGCCTCATACAAGTGAGGTTGTTCCTCCATCTCCTGGGACAGCTCCCAGAATGCCTTGCCGCCCGAACCCCCGGCCTCATCGTTGTGGGCCATGTTTCTCTCTAAATAGAAACAAAGTTTGGTCAAAAAGTTGGTTATTGTCAAGGAACAAGATCATGGTCTCATCATTTAGGGTTTGTTGACACCGAGGCATCCTAAAATCTAAGCTTTTATCATTGAGGGTTTTTCGACGCCAAGGCACCCTAAAAGCCTAACTTTTCATCATTTCGGTTTTTATCGACACCGAGGCACCCTAAAAGCCATGCATTAGTCACAAGTACGCCGGGGCACTTGATCCTACTTAATTAACTACTAAGATACCCCGGCCCATGCATTAGTCACAAGTACCCCATATGTCCTATTTTTAGCAAAGTCATGCTAAAATTCACGGAAAATTTCAGCATGACCTTTGCTGAAAATAGGACATATGGAGTACCCGAATTTGCCGGAACGGAAGTTAATCGACATTCCGGCAAACTCAAGGGCCTCTTGGGGTACCTGCAAAATCATCATGACACGATGGTCGGAGACAAAACCCAGCAAACTAGCAAAATCATCACAAATTGTTTTCTGTTAAAGATGATCATCATCTTTACAAGTCTTTCTCAATGTGATCACAAGTAATTCAGAGGCATCACAAGTAATTCAGAGCATCACAAGGCATTAGTAGTTCAGTACATGAACAAGTTTTACAAACCCATATAAGAACAAGTGAATTCTAGTCCCATTGACACTCCTGGTTTTCTACAAACACCAAGTACTAGGGCTAACTGGATGTTGGTTATCTTTTATAGTGTCTCTGTTACATGCCAGTTTGGTCATTGCTAACTCTTGATGTAACTGATATTTTGATTCCTGAACCCCCGATATGCTGTTGTGGTTAATCCTAAGAGAAGATTTTGAACAATGAGAAGTCCATGGATATGTTGTGTTTCTGACTTCCGTTGAGGATCATGGAAATTGGATATGTGAGTGGTCGGTGGACCAAATTTTCACTAAAAATAACAGAAGAGTCCTTTGTTTTCCACTAAAATTATCAGTGTCATCTGGTTTCATGGCAATATTTATCTAGCATGTTCCGTATTGATTTCATTGTATTTTCTGTTCCATCATATTTCAGTTAGTACTAAGGTTCTTTTTTTAGGGAACTCAGTTAGTACTCAGTTTACAGAAACGGTTCGATGTCTATCATATACAACCATTTTCCCTGTTATAAAAGACATGAAAGATCACAACAATATTGATCTGAAAAGAACAGAAAAAAAGAGAAATAGTATGTATGCAGTGGTGATTCTACCTTGCTTTCTCAGCCGTGGGTGATGAAGTGCCTCTGTTCTGTTGTGTCTGCAGTGGTATGGAGATGAATGAATTGGTATTAGGTTCAAATATGATCGATGTATACTCTAACTGTCCCAGAAATATTGAGTTTACTTGATCAAAATTTTAACTGGTAAAGATATATATCCTGTTAAAGATATATATCCTGTTCATGCATATGTTCACTTGTGTTATTATTATACATATGTAGACTGCGGCACGGCCCATGCTGAAGATTGCTTTGGTGAAATGACCCAGATGTCTCATAGAGAAGGAACATAGGTGTTATAAAACAATTAAGGGTTTGGTTTGAAGAAATGTATAAACAAACTAATCGTTTAGTTTTCAAACACAAATGGTAAATATGTTGAGGCCCAAAAACTAAGTGTACCAACAACCTAAGCTAAACAAGATGAGCACAAGATGTATAATAATAACACAAGTGATAAATAACCTAAAAGAAGATAAATAACTTGAAGCACTAACAAACAACTTCAGCGGCACGATTTTTGCAGAACCACAACTTCAGAGATTTATAACACAGAAGCACAACTTCAGAAGAAAGAGTAACACATAACCCAAGTTTCCAAGTTAGAGGAGTTCGACAACGGATCTGACAGAAATGGCCCTGCGATGTCAGTGATGATGTGGAGTCTCAATTTACTCAAAAGACAGTGTTGTAACGACAGTAGCTGAATCTGGTTGCAGAAATACAATTTTCTCCATAATGCGCAGTCAACAACTTAATGAGTTCATCAGAAGGTTTTAACTAAATATTCTGGAGGTGTGAGCATCAACAATAAATCTTCTCCAATGCTTTACACTTCCCAATGACAAAACAAAGTTGTATCTCTAGCCAAGTTTCAACAGGAGCCAACCTCAAATCCTTCAACTTCTCACAACAGAAAATTATATCTATTCAGGTTGTGAGCGTTGTACGAGGAATCATAACCCACAACAGAACCCCAGAAGTTCTCCCTCGATCTCAAATTCAAACTTTTGGAGCTTCGTCCATCCTGGACCGAACTTTAGGTGGCCATACTAACTGACTCCCTTTCAGTTCTTTATTACATGATTTGCACCAGAAAAATCTTCACCACATGCATATATAATGTTGATCTCCTATATATGTTTTGCAAAAATTCTATATAATCCCTCAAAAATATCGAAGACTAATGGCGAAGCTTCATAAAATTTGACTTAGGTCAAACTAATATGCAAAGTAAATAAAACAGAAAAAGTAGTTAAGTTTATTTTGACAATCACCCAATAACCCTGAAAGAACTGGCTCTACCCAACTTATATCCATCCAGAGGCCCAAAGAGAACTGACCCTTAATATATACTCCCTCCTTTAGTGATCTAAACATTCTCATATTTCTTGACATGATCTAGCCCAAAGAGAACCGACCCTTAATTATATACTCCCCTTTAGTGATCTAAATACTCTTATATTTCTTTACGCGATCTAAACATTCTAATATTTCTTTATGCAGGGAGTACATGAACTAAAGCACTGTCATGTGTCATCCCATGGAAGAAACAGAGAATTGCAGAGGGGTTAGCTAGGGGGATCGAGGCGGCAGACCTTGAGACGGGCTCGACGTTGATGGCGCGGCACTCGTAGCAGCCGGAGAGGCCGCGGAGGGAGGACGGGTGCCCCGGCGACGATGGTGTGGACGGGGCGGGGTCGAGGTGGGGCAGCGGCGTCGAGGCGGGGTCGAGGCGGCGTCGGGGCGGCGGGGCAGCGTC
>NC_057807.1:388494283-388517098 GCF_018294505.1 Triticum aestivum | reverse complement strand
GGGGGGTCGGCGGCGGCGGTTGGGTAGGGGAATCGAGGGTGCGGGGGGTCGGCGGCGGCGGCCGGTGGACTGGGGGGTGCTCGGCGGCGAGGGGGGCCGGATCTGGCAAGGTGGGATAGCGATCGAGATGGAGGGGGATCGAGATCGAGTGTCCATGAAATTTAAAAATATTCATGATAGTTCAAAAAGTACCCATGAAATACAATCGAGAAATGAAGGCTACGATTTAAATACGATCGATCTTAACTAGCTATCTGTTCACAATCTTCTTGCCCTTCTTTTTCGCAAATGGAGTTCTTCTGTGGAACGGACGTCCTTTAGGTAGGGTGGTCCTGCTTCTTCTTGTGGTGTATGCTGCTACTTCATCATCGTCGTCATGTTCGATCCTCGGGTCGCCGTACTTGTCGAAGTCTTGCTCATTGGCTACTCCATCCATTCCGATGATCTTCCTTTTGCCTCTCCTCACGACAACACGACTGGGCTTTGGCGGGTCGGTAATGAAGAAGCATTGGTCCACTTGGGAAGCCAGTACCCATGGCTCATTTTTCGCGGTGACGTTTGCGCCCGCGGTCTTGGATTTGGCTTCGGGTATAACCATGGTGGTGAAATACCGGTCTTCTTTTATGACGTTCTTGGCCCATCTAACACGGAACATCGGGTCCTTCTCTCCAGCGTAGCTCAGCTCCCAGATCTCCTCGATCCTTCCGTAGTATCTGTCCTTGTCGTTACCGGTGTAGGATTCCATCGTTACCCCGGAGTTCTGATAACCATCGCTCTTCTTGTCCTTGGCCTCGGTGTAGAATGTGTAGGCGTTGATATCGTACGCCTCATAGGTCATCAGGTTGTGCTCGGCGCCCTGTGACAAGGCGAATATGAGTTGTTCTTCCGCGGAAGAATCCTCATGTAAAGGGTACGACAGAAGCTTATGCTTGAACCAACGCGTGAAACATGAGTTGTGCTCTTTGAGTATATCTCCGTCCGTCCTCTGTTGGCCTCGGTCATTGTACGTCTTTTTAATAAAGGTTTTGTGCTCTACCAACCAAGGGTCGACCACGTCTATGTGTTGTAGCGCGACTAGGTTTGCTCTTTCAAAGTCGGCGAGTCGACCCTCGAAGTCGACATGCATTTCGCGGTGACCCTCACGGTGACCCCATCCAGCGAGCCTGCCGAGGTGCCTGTTGACGGGCAGACCAACGGGGTTCTCGATGCCTAGATAATTCGTGCAGTAGGAGATGCACTCTTCGGTCAGAAAGCCCCTGGCTATGCTTCCTTCTGGACGTGACATGTTGCGAACGTATCCTTTGATGACACCATTCATCCTTTCGAACGGCATCATGCTGTGCAGGAACGTCGGCCCGAGTTGGATGATATCCTCCACTATACGGACCAGCAGATGCACCATAACGTCGAAGAATGCGGGCGGGAAGTACATCTCAAGCTCGCATAGTATCACCACGATCTCTTCCTGTAGCCTTCTGAGTTGCCTCACGCCAATCGACTTCCGAGAGATGACGTCGAAGAAGTTGCATAGGCCAAATAGCGTTTCACGGACGTGCGCGTCCATGATCCCACGGATTGCAACTGGAAGTATCTGCGTCATCAGCACGTGACAGTCGTGAGACTTCATCCCACTGAACTTCTGCTTCGCTGGGTCTAGGTATCTGCTTATCTTCCCCGCGTAACCGTAAGGAAGTTTTACTCCTAGGAGGCAGGTGAAAAACTGCTCGATCTCCTCCTGACTTAGAGTGAAGCACGCGGGAGGGTAGTCATTTCCGGTCTTCTTGGCCTTTTTGCCTTTGCGACGACTTTCTGTGTCCTGCTTCGCCTCATCATCATCATCATCATCATCATCATCATCATCATCATCATCATCATCATCATATATAGCGTGAAGCTCCTGCCTGATGCCCATTGATTTCAAGTCTGCCCTTGCTTTCGGCCCATCTTTGGTCCTCTCTAGCATGTTGAGCAGGGTACCAAGCAGACTCTCGCACACGTTCTTCGTGATATGCATGACATCAAGGCTGTGAGGCACACGGTGGATCTTCCAGTACGGCAAGTCCCAGAAAACAGACCTCGTTTTCCATACCTTCAGCAGCAGCTCTGGCGCCTTTCGCTTCTTTCCCGGCTCTGGCGCCTTTTGCTTCTTTCCCGGCAGTGGGCAGTCTTTCCAATTTTTCAACAGCTTGTCTATTTCCTCGCCGCTCCTCGTACACGGGCATTTTCGGGGTTCGGTTTCACCATCGAACAGATCCTTGCGTTTCCTCCACGGGTCATCGTCGCGAAGCCACCTTCGATGTCCCATGAACACGGTTTTCGAAGACCCGGGATCTCTATCTAGCTGGCGATACGTTGTGTCATCCATGCACCTTACGCATCCAGAAAATCCGTGGACTACCTGCCCCGCAAGATATCCGTAACCGAGATAGTCGTGCACCGTCGTGAGCAGTGCGGCTCTCATAGGGAAATATTCTTTCTCTGCAGCGTCCCACGTATTGGCTGGCGTTTTCCACAGCGTGTCAAGCTCCTCTTTCAGCAGCCCCAGATACAGATTGATGTCGTTCCCTGGTTGTTTCGGCCCTTCAATTAGCATACTCATGTGAATGTACTTCCTCTTCATGCACAACTAGGGGGGAAGGTTGTACATCCACACAAACACTGGCCAGGTGCTATGTGTGCTTCTCTGGCTGGCAAACGGATTGACTCCATCGGTGCTCGCGCCCAGCACGATGTTCCTTGGATCGTTCCCAAATTCTGGGTATTCGAAGTTCAATGCTTGCCACTGGCTCGCATCCTTAGGGTGACTCAGCATCTTGTCTTTTTTATCTATCTCCGGATCATTTGCGTCATCTTCTCGCTTCTTAGGATCCGCGAAATACCGCTCCAGACGAGGAGTGATCGGAAAGTACCACACCACTTTTCGAGGATCTTTCTTCCTCTTCTTGTATCGAGTGACACCGCACACCGGACATATTGTAGACTCTGCGTGCTCGCCCCGATAAATGATGCAATTGTTCATGCACACATGGTATTTCACGTGCGGTAAATCCAGAGGACACACGATTTTCTTCGCCTCCTCCAAACTGGTCGGGCACTTGTTCCCCTTGGGAAGACATTCGTGCCAGAATGACATGTTCTCGTCGAAGCATGCGTCGGTCATTTTGTGTTTTACCTTCATCTCCAGGGCCATGAGCGTTACTTTCAGGCGGGTATCCTCGGGCCTGCATCCTTCATACAATGGAGTAACCGCGTCTAACTCAAGTTGATCCATCTTGGCTTTCTCTCGGGCGGCAGCTCTTGCGTTATCCGTCTGCTTGAGAAGCAGCTCTTGAATATGAGGGTCCTGCACCCAGCCCATCGATGGTCCAGCATCGTCTGCTCCGCCGGCATCATCATCTTCATGATCATTCCCGTCGCCTGCTCTGGCATCTTCCTCATCATCATGTCCTGCATCTTCTACATGATGACTGTGTACAGCATCACAGTCGTGATCATCTCCTGGGGATTCTTCGTCTTCTCGCCCGCCCGAGCCGTGGTGGTTGTCTTGCTGCCCTTCCTCATTTCTTGCCCGGCCCGCATGGACGACTTCGTAGTCATCTTCATCACCTTGCCACCGATAGCCATCCATGAAACCACGCAACAGTAGGTGGTCCCGCACCTGCCCGGAATCCGGGTCCGCAATAAGGCTCTTCAGCTTGCATCTTCGACACGGACATCTTATCTCCGTCTCGTTCTTTTGAAGCATCTCGGCCTTCGCGGACCTCAAAAACCTATTCACGATGCCTTCGGTCATCGTGCGGACCATGGTCGCCTGCGGGGTAGAGCAAAACGATATTTTAGAACCAAACAAAAATTTGGCATGACCTTCCCTAAAAATAGGACCAAAAAGAATGCTTAATGCCAAAATTCTCGCCGAAACGGAAATGAATCAACATTCCGGCAAAAAATTGGCAATTATCGCATATCAAATACCGGTACACCTCCAAACACAAACACATATGCAACACCACAAACATATGCAACACCACGAACATACATAGATCTAGCTAGGCCGTAAAAAGCGCATGTGCACATTGTTGTAAGGAGAACAACCTAAATATAGCTTCCCCCCTTACTTACCTATTAAAACAAGGTAATTTAACCACTTAATTTGAATGAATCTATGGTGGAAATGAGGTGAAAAAGAGGAGGCACCCGAGACAAGGAGGAGGTGGAGAGAATGAAGTGGGGAGAAAGTGAGTGTGTGGGTAGGAGAGGCTGTCCCAAATATCTTGTTGCTGCCCACTTACTAATGGCGCACCTCTTGCATGGTGCGCCATTAGTACTTACAACTACTAATGGCGCACTTAAGCAGGATGCGCCATTAGTATGTTTGGATAGGCGCACTAGTTCAAAAAAAATCCTATACTAATGGCGCACCCACTGCCTGGTGCGCCATTAGTAGTTACAACTACTAATGGCGCACTTGGGCAGGATGCGCCATTAGTATGTTTGGATAGGCGCACTAGTTCAAAAAAAATTCTATACTAATGGCGCACCTGCTGCCTGGTGCGCCATTAGTAGTTACAACTACTAATGGCGCACTTTGCCGGGATGCGCCATTAGTATGTTTGGACAGGCGCACTAGTTAAAAAAAAATTGATACTAATGGCGCACCCGTAGCATGGTGCGCCATTAGTTGTTTAAACTCTAATGGCGCATCAGATTGTGGTGCGCCATTAGTATATACTAATGGCGCACCATCTTTCTGGTGCGCCATTAGTGTCAATCCCATCTATAGCCATTTTCCTAGTAGTGTTGAGAAGATATATCCTCCAGCCTTGTTTGATGTGATGGTGCATTGGGCTGTTCATCTACCTGATGAGGCACTACTTAGAGGTCCAGTACAGTATGGCTGGATGTACCCTATTGAAAGGCGGCTAGGCACTTTCAAGGGCTATGTTAGGAACAGAGCTAGACCCGAGGGTTCCATTGCAGAGGCCTACATTGCTACAGAAGACGTTGACATTCTGCTCAAAATACATTGAAACAGCTGATCAGCTTAGCAAAGAGGTGGGTGAAGACAACCCGGGCTCAATGTTTTCGATTATTCTGTTCGAGTTACAGGGAAGAGTCGACAAGAGGACAAACCTAAATATTTGGACAAAATGGTTTGGTATGTGTTGAATAACTGTCCTGAGATACTACCTTATATCAAGTAAGTGCAGTACTGCAGCTTATACATCGTAATCTACTAAACTTGCAGCACATTCTTATATATTTAGATGTTTGACGCGATCACTATGTTGTGCAGCATCTACAAAGAGGAGTTACTGCCGCAAAATCCAAGAAACATTGACAAACTGGTTATGGCAGGATTTGCGAAATGGTTCAAGAACCATGTAAGCTTTTGAAGTGCACTGTCAGTATTTTTAATATATTGAGTACATAAGATGATCAACTTGTCTATTTTCTAACCATATGTTAAGAAGATGCGGGAGGATGGGCGGGCAGTTGATGATGCCCTTTACTCACTAGCAATGGGTCCTGATACTCGTGTAAGACATTATGAATCTTTTGTTGTTGGAGATGTGCGCTACAACACCCTTGCACGAGACGAAGGCGGGAAGACACAAAACAGTGCCATCATGAGCACGGATACGTATGACAAAGAGACAACTGAAAAGTATGCTAACATAACAGACATTGTTCAGTTGCAGTATATCTCCAGTTTCGAGGATCATCGGTCTGGGGTTCTGTTCTGCTGTCGTTGGTATAACCTGTTTTCCAGGATCACAAAACCCAGAGCTGATGATTATTTCAAATCCATCAATGTCAGGCGGCGTACAAGACCAACGAGCCTTTTATTTTGGCAAATCAAGCAACATGGATATTTTTCTTGGAAGACACATTTGCACGTAGCGATGACTGGAGAGTATTGCAAAGGTTTGAGCAGAGGAATTCGTTTAATGAAGTTGCACAACAAGATGATGCTTACACTGCTCCTGATGTACAAGATAACATAGATGTTCCTAATATCTTTGAGAACCATCATGTCAATGACGCCGGCGAAAAGATTGCCTGTCGTGCTGTGGACATACAAGATTTGATCAAGAAGAAGCCAACTTTTGAGGACATTGAGGACGAAGAAGAAGATGACACCATGGGGAATTACGATTCAGACTGATACACATGGCGAAGATGTTGACGCTGCTGCTGCGCATGATGATTACATGGCTTTTGTCATATTTGCCTGTCAGAAGATGTTTTTTTATCTACTATGTGAAATTGTGTTTGCTATGACAACTGAAACCTGATGAACATGTTATTTAGTATTTTGCTGTGAGAACATCACTTGTTATGTACGCTGATTTGTGTTTGGTGATTGTATGACAACTAAAACATGATGACATTGTTGTTTACTTGTACTCATATTTGGCTGTGAAACTTGAATCTGATGACATAGTTTGTTGTTGGACTGCAATTTTCTCGACGTCTTCGAATGAGAACAAAGCTGACCCGACAGGGCCTCTGCTATTTATTTATTTATCTGAGCAAAAGGGGATACACCCTGATTTCCGTTAATAGAAATCATTAGATGTTCACAACACTACGCCCAGCCTGCTACATAGGTTTCATTCATTACTAGTTTCAGCAAAGTACTCATGTCGTAGCCACTGAATACATCACGAGTGCTACATACACTACAAATAAAGAGACAATCATCCTACAGAGCACATCGATTTTGCCCATTATCTTTACAAGCTCTTTCATCTCTTCATTGCTGTCAAGGCCGTTCAGCAGCTGTTGCTTGGCCATGATTAGAGTAACTGCATCTTTAACCTTCTGCTCTGCATCTTCCTCTTCTGTCGTTCCTTCAGTTACTTGTCCAACACCCCAACCT
This sequence comes from Triticum aestivum, assembly GCF_018294505.1. Lineage (NCBI taxonomy): Eukaryota > Viridiplantae > Streptophyta > Magnoliopsida > Poales > Poaceae > Triticum > Triticum aestivum. The sequence goes on along the minus strand of NC_057807.1, from coordinate 388,510,215 downwards.
GCTGTTATTGGGATTCCTCGTCTAACCAAATAATCAGCGTAGTTGCATTTCCCCACATCATCAACTTCCCAGAAATAGAAATCACACGAATCTTCCCTTTTCTGCACGAATCAAATTGGAAGATCATCAACCAAACTATTAAAAAAATCAGCAACTGAAAGCAGCAGAACAACACTTAAACATATTATTACCCCATGATTCGGGCATTTGTAGAAGACTCGGCCAGGGTTGCGGATTGTGGTTGAGACGCGACGGATGACTCTGCATGATTTGCAGCAGTGGCACCACACCAACGGCAGCGGGTTGCGATGAGCAATCAGCTACGGTGCACGTGCCGGCGGGGGTGTGATGAGACCCACAGGCGATGGTACGGGTGGCAACTTGGCGCGTATCTGGTTGTTTCCTGCTGAAGAGAAGGTGGACGAGCAGCTAGCGGACACGGTTGCTGCGGCCAGAGCTTCTGATGCTAGGAAGAGTAAGTAGAGAAGAGGAGAAGCGAACGTTGGATATGTCAGTTTCATTACTTGCAGAGTAGCATAGCACCATATATAGTCATAGTCTAGGTTTGGATTCGAACCAACTACAGGAGCACGTCTTTCTTTTTTCTAAAACTCGGCAACGTCTCTTTACTGGTGCACTAGCTTGTACTGTACGCCTTCCCAAGTCTTTGATTTTCTTTCCCTTTTTTTGCGAGGAAGGATGGAGGACAAAATTGAGAGTTCCTCGGACTCGAAACAAAGACCTCTCGGTTGAAAACCAAGGGTGCTAGTCACTTATGTGGCGAACGTTCCATGTGAGGAGGACGGCAGACGAACGCATTTTCCTCGCAGTTTTCTTCCTATATATAAAAAAGTATGCTACTTGGTGTCCGCTTAGTCAAAAAATGATTGTGCCAACCTTGACCGTTGGATTGACATTCAACGCCTGTCGTGTTTCTTCTGTCTCTTCTTCCTCGAGCCGTCAAAGCCAAACCAACACCGGCAGGCCCGCCTACTCCCACATCCCACGGCCGGCTGTGATCTTCCCCGGCTCCTGTTCTTTCCCGTCCGAGGCCTCACCATCGTCCTCCGCCTTGGTTCACTCGCCGTGGCGCCGCCCTCCGGTGTTGTCAACATGGTCAACAACCGAGAGGAATAAGGAGATGAATGTACATGGTGAGGATGACAGTTGGGACCCAGCAGCGCGCACAGTAATTTTGTTTTTTCGGGACAGAGAAGGGTATCAACTGGGTTGTGCGGGACCCGTGGCCCGTCTAGCCCAGGCTTTTATTTCATATGTTTAGCACATGACCAACCTAGTTTGTTTTTTTTCCTTTCTGAAAAATGGCTAGCCAGCTATTTTGTTTTTTGCAGAATAACCAACATAGGCCTACTTGCTTTTCTATGCCCTGCTGGGCCGGAAATCTTTCAAGACGAGGAGGGATGCATTTTTCCCAGAAAATGGGCTATAAGTAATAAGAAATGGGCTGTAAGTAATAAGAAATGGGCTATAAGTAATAATAAATGGGCTGTGAAATGAACAAAATACAGCAAATAGGCAATTAGTTCCAAAATACTGTTTTCTTTCAGATTTTGATATTTTAAATTTCATTGTTTTTGTGCGGGTAAAATTTCATTGAATTTAAATTAAGGTATATTTAGATTTAAAATTAATTTGAATCTGGCTAGAAATTTTGGGGTGTATGCTGTTTGGGACAGATTTGGAGGCTGGCGTGTACTTTGGCTTTGTCAACTGTCACATCCCTGGTCCTGTTATGCACTAGGCTAGACCTCTTTTGAGCATCATGTTTTAATTCAAATGAAATTTGAATTGAGGGATTTTTAAAGCCTCAGAAACCTTCTAAAAATGATCAACATTAAAATCTTCTCAAAGAAGTCCAAGAAAATGTTCCTGTTATTCCATGGAAATATTGGTGAGAGGTAAAATTTAAACCAATATTTTTGGAGTCACAGAGATATTTATTTTGGCCATTTGAATTAATCCAATAACTATTTGCTTTGGATTTATATTTAATATATATTAAATATGACTCCAAATAATTCTGGAAGTTTGTGAGTGGCTTTGTATATATTTTAGCAAGCCACATAATAAACTACAGAATTTATTAAAATGGTTTAGTTGCTAAACTAAAGCAAAACAGAGATAGAAAAAAATAGAAAACAGAAACTAATAAAGAGAGGGAGAGAAGGCCACCAGGCCACCTACCTAACTTACCTGGCGCCCACTTACCTGGCCCAGCACGGCCCAGCCCATCTCCACTTCCCCCCTGTCGCCTTCCTCCTTGCGCCAGTAGGCACAGGCGCGTGGCCGACGCACGCCGGGGCACGCCCCGGCCACCTCCTGCTTGCCGCTCCACCTCGACACCCCGGACGCCTCCATGCGTGCCACGCCACTCCTCTGGAACTCTCTCACTCTCTCCCGAACTCTTCCCCTTCCTCTGCTTCCTCTCCCTCCCGCGACCGAACGGAGCCGCCGCCACCGACGAGCTCCCTCGTGGCCACCGCCACCCCCTAGACTCGCCGATGCGCTCAAAGGTTCCGCCTCGACCCCCTCTTCCTTCCCACCGATCCACGGCCCTCCGGAAGCCCTGCAGCGTCGCCCTCAAGCTCGTCCCCAACCTTCGGCTGCCGGCGAACTTTCGAGGATTCACGAGCTCCAGCCCCTCTCCGGCCTCGCCGTTGCCTCCACCGGATCCGCTGTGAGCTCTTCTTCCATTCCCCCTCCTCCTCGCGCTCGTTCCCGCACTCTAGCCGCCCTTTTCATCGGAGCCGATTCCTCCTCGCCGCCGGCCATGGCGTGGCCGTGGCCACAGCCACCGCAGCTCGCTCCCGAGCCCACCGTCGTGCTCACTGCAACCTCAGGAGGCCGCAGCGCCCTTCCGTTTCCCCTCTTGTGCACCGTAGCGCCGTTTCCGCCAATGCCCGAGGTCCGGCAGCCGCTGAGCTCGACGCCAGCGAGGATTACGGCCGCCCTAGCTTCTCCCGTTTGCCCTGTTAGATGCGCGCGAGCCTGGGCATTCCGTAGATGCCCTCCGCCGGCCATTTGATCGCCGGAGGAGGAAACCCGCACCCTCCGCCGTCTCTGGCTCCGCCGGCGATGAACAGTGGGTCAACTCCGGCGAGTTGGCCCGGGTTTGACCCTAGTTTGACTTCCCCAGAGCCACTGACATGCGGGCCCCGCCCGGCTAATTAAGTTAGGTTAGTATTAACTAAGTTAGATTAGTTTAGTTAGACACTGACACTCGGGACCCACCGGTCAGTTTGACCTGGGCCGCACGTTGACCTGCTGACGTCACTATGAGGTCATGCTGACGCAATAAACCCATTTTCCGGATTTAAATAAATCTTAAATGATTTAATAATTTCAGAAAATTGTATAAACTTCTAAAATTCATAGAAATTCAACCGTAACTCCAAATTAAATAAATTATATATGAAAAATTATCAGAAAAAATCAAGGAATCCATCTGTACCATTTCCATGCATGTTAGAACAACATATCACTACTGTTTAGGACAAATGAAGTGAATGCATTTAAATAATCACATATGGAGTTTGAATTTGAATCTTGTATTCAAACCAACCCCATTTAACTTGTTGCTAGATGCATTAGCCCAAAACACATTCATTTTGCCATGTCATGAGCATGCATCATATTGTGCATTGCATTGATTGTATTTCTTCTTTGTTGCCGGTATCTGTTCCCTCCTGGTAGACGATGTTCCGACGTTGTGATCGTTGACACTGATGAAGACTCAATGTTATCTTCAGAAGTGCCAGGCAAGCAAAAACCCCTTGTTCATTCCGATACAATCCTACTCTCTCGCTCCTGCTCTCTTTTACTGCATTAGGACAACAACGATTCATTTGTTACTTGTTGCGGTAGCTGAACCCCTTTATCCTTTGCATGACCTGTCATTGCCACAGTAAATAGATGAAACCCACTAGCATGAGTAGGAGTTGTTTGAGCCCTGTTGTGCCTACTCATTCATGCTTGTTTGTCATGCCTGCTACTGCTTAGAGTTGAGTCAGGTCTGATTCATTGGGGATGAATCAGAGGCGTGTGAACATGTCCTACTGTGTGTGAGCTAAGTGTGTGAACACGATTTGGTAAAGGTAGCGGTGAGAGGCCATGTAGGAGTACATGGTGGGTTGTCTCATTGCAGCCGTCCTCAGGAACTGAGTTCTATGTTTGTGATCCATGATTCAGCTACTACCACGCATTGGGCCCGAAACCAATGGACCCTCTGGGCTTCTTAATCACCCTTGTCCTCTGTCCAGGAGTTGCCAGTAGTTTCTGGTGTTTGTAGTATGCTAGAGGCCGTGCGCAACGCTGACCGTAGGGGTGGGCTGTGATGCGGTAGGCACGTGGCACGGTGTACCGGGCGCCCGTTTGGTGTCTCGGGAACCCTGTACACATCGTTTGGGGCTGTGAGTGAAACTCCGGCCGGATCTCCTCATGGATGGAACCCGAATAGGCGATAAACCTGGACTAGAGACTTGAGTGTTTAGGTAGGCCGTGGCCGACACCCACGTTGGGCTTCCGCTTGAAGGTTGCCGAGTACATGTCGTGTAAACGGCGGTAAGTGGTGAGAGCGTGTGTGAAGAAGTACACCCCTGCAGGGTTAACATCATCTATTCGAATAGCCGTGTCCGCGGAAAAGGACTTCTGGGTTGCTTATATCAGTTCATAGACAAGTGAAAGTGGATACTCTAAAATACGCAAGATAAGCATGAGTGCTATGGATGGCGTTCTCGTAGGGAGACGAGAGCGGATCCATAGTGGTGTATTGATATGGTGAATATGTGGACTCGTGTGCGCCACCTCAAAAGAGTTACCTGCAGTCGTAGTTTAGGTTAGCCACCGAGTCAAAGCTGCCTTGCTGCAGTTAAACCTCACCATCCCCTTGTTGATAATGGTGCATATGTAGTTAGTTCTGATGTAAGTCTTGCTGGGTACATTTGTACTCACGTTTGCCTATTTTATGTTTTTTTGCAGAGAGACTTCAGTCTCACTAGTAGTTCCACATGGGCTTCGACGTTTAGCTTGTTACCTCAGCTACGATCTTGTGCCCTCGGCAGGATCTGGTAGATAGTCAGGCTTCTCAGCCTTTTTCATTTATAGATGTCTGTACCCAGACATGATAGCTTCCGCTTGTGCTTTGACTTGTATGCTCTGAGTGTTGGGTCATGAGACCCATGTTTGTAATATCTCGCTCCTCGGAGCCTATTGGATAAATACTTGAGTTGTAGAGTCATGTTGTGATGCCATGTTGTATTTGCACATATCGAGCATATTGTGTGTATGTTATTGAAATGCTTGGTATGTGTGGGATCTGACCATCTAGTTGTTTATCCTTAGTAGCCTCTCTTACCGGGAAATGTCTCCTAGTGTTTGCACTGAGCCATGGTAGCTTGCTACTGCTCCAGAACACTTAGGTTGGCCGGCATGTGTCCTTCTTCGTTCCTGTGTCTGTCCCTTCGGGGAAATGTCACACGATGAATATCGGAGTCCTGTTAGCCCGCTACAGCCCGGTTCACCGGAGTCCTGATAGCCCAGTGCTACAGCCTGGATTCACTCGTTGATGACCGACACGTTCGTTGCTGGGTCATGTATGCCTGTCCCTGTAAGTTAGTGCCACTTTGGGTTTACGACTAGCCATGTCAGCCCGGGCTCCTTATCATATGGATGCTAGCGACACTATCATATACGTGTGCCAAAAGGCGCAAACGGTCCCGGGCAAAGGTAAGGCGACACCCGTGGAAATACCGTGCGTGAGGCCGCAAAGTGATATGAGGTGTTACATGCTAGATCGATGTGGCATTGAGTCGGGGTCCTGACAGCGTTGGTATCAGAGCTTGACTGCCTGTAGGATTACCAAGCCAAACTGGTCGAAGTTGAGTCTAGAAATGCTTTAGTTATATAAGGGAATTGATTGTGGGATGGAACGTAAGGCTCTTTTTACTCCTTATACTTTATGCCCTTCTGATCTGAGTCATCCTCTTCTCTTCTACGGGGACTAAGAACTAGGCTATCTCTTCTTTCTATCAGGATCACGTGTTACTAATCCGTAGACTTATAAGATTGTTGGATTTAAGTCTCAGTTCAGTTCCTACTACCTCCGTACGTTAACTGTTGATCTCGAAACCTTGATATTGTGCTTCTGAGTGGTTATGCCACCATTTTTGTGAATGTCTCAAGTCTTTTCTGAGCATTTACAGCCGTTATGCTGTCCGAGTCATCCCAAGTAGTCTGATGCATTTGCAAAATTCTTTCCCCCCGGTTTCGATGTTCCTTTATGCCAGCTCAATCACACTAATTGTTGAGTTGAGGTATTCTATTGCCTTGACATTTATGTTGGATCTATTATTATGACCCTAGGTGTTTTAGGGAGTCACCTAGTAATTTAGCCATGATTTGTGTCCCAGTGTGATGATTCTGGCCATCATTCTTGAAAGCATCCCGTGATGCTACCTAGTAGTAGGTATTCTATTCCTGGTTTTTGAACCCGAGATTCACTCTACTTACTTCATGTCGATAGTGTTTGCTAGTTCCTTTAGGTTATTAGTAACCTTTGCGATAGTCCTTGAAGTCTGTGGTATCTTATTCTTCCAAATACCATGAACTAATTATGGCAGAAGTTCCTCGTTGAACTGAAATATCACAACAGGAGTGCTCTCGATGGGTTGTCCATTCTATATTGTGGCTCTGCCAGTTCTACCTTTCTGCATGGGTTATCCGGAAGAAATATGTTGAACTTCGTTTGACATGCTAAACCATGCATCCACAACTCAGAAAATCGTATGTTCCTTTGAGTTGTCCATCTTTAGTTGTTTTCTGGCCCTTGTATATCAATTGATATTCAGGAGTAGTTATGCATCCGTGTTCATCGTTGCCACTACTCTTGTGGTCTGTCAAGCCATTCTATTCCAGAATGACTAGGAGAAATGAACTCCAGTACCTCATCCATATCCAGGATCGGGTCAAAGAAGTTGTGCTCCACAGATCAAATTGTTAACCCAGCTTTTGTTCTATTCTACCCTGAAGTATTACCATCTTTATATTAAGATTATCATGGGAATGGCACACCATCCTATGAATTCTTGATTTAGTGATACTCTCGCCATCATTACTCATTCCTCGGTTTCGTGTTGTCGCAACCGGAATGCCGACAAGTGAACTATGATGTGTGAAGTAAATACTCCTAGCAACCATGTTGCTTGGTAGTTAAAGGGGCAATAATTTCATTCTTAGCGTGTTGGTTTTTGAATCACCATTCTAAGATAGATTGTGCTACCTAGTCCTCATTTCGGTGCACCCTTCGATTGATCAGTTAGGATCTTGTCAAGTCCTCACTCATTTGATCATATCGTCTTGCCCTCAAAAGCGAGATTGTTCTTGAGCTTGGTAACATATCGGTGGTTCGTGATCTTCCGAATATCTTCTCGGAAGTATTACCAGGTTGTCCCCTGACTGTTATGTTGAGCTCGTGATCAAGTTGGTTTCTTGTGAATCACCCTCTCTCCAAGAATCGGTGTTAGATATCCCTGAGCTAGTTGGTTAAGCTAGACAACAACTTGGATAGTTGGAAGATAAAAGCTTGCCTGACTTAGTTTGTTCCAAAGGGATATTCTTGTGTAGTGTGTGTTGAAGAAAGATGATATCTTCATCGATTGGTCCCTATGATCAGTTGCTGGACCTATTGTCTTATCAATCCTTTGATTTGAGTGTGGGCTATCGTCAAATCAAATCAGTACCAACGATGCTCGTAATGTTGTCTTACTCGTGGTTGATCCCTCGAGCGTACACCATTACATCTTTGGTCTGACCAATGCTATCACCGTGTTCACATGATGGTGGAAGTCCAGTGATATGGAAATTTCGATGAGTTGTTGTTGAGCCCATCAGTAGCATTTTGTCTTCCCCCATGAATCATGTTGAACATCAACCTAGTGTTGGAAACTTGTGCAAGCATTTCTTCGTGTTTCGTTCATGAAGCATATGTTTGGATGAAGGTAGTAACTTCCTTTAATTCATGTGCATCTGATGCAAGCTTCCGCCATGAATTCGAGGAAGATTGTTTTGTTTCCTTTGGAATCATCCCAAATCAGTCATGCACACGTGCGGAGTATTCTGTAGTCTGGAGGCTTGCAACCTTCATTCTATATGTGTTCCGTAGCACCCCAAGCCACTGACTGATTTGTTCAAGAAAAGGAGTTAAGTGTTAATCCATGGTAATGCACAAGACTCTGATATCCCCGATGATGGTTCCCTACCAGAACTCGGTAGCGTTTTATTGTAAGACTACCATGTGATCATGTTTGTCTGGGACAGCGTGTTCACATGTTGGTAGCAGAACCAGCTCATGTTTTGGAGCTTACTATCGTAGTTCATTCCCCGAGAATCTCGCAACGTCATCTCGTCGATTTGTGTTGCAAACTTTCGTTTTTCTTCCTAGACTCGATGAGTCTGGAATATCCTGACACCAACCAGATCTGAATCTCAGGCAGATATGATGGTTTGGAACATTTCCCAAGAACTATAATATTGGTCCCTCGGAAACCGGTAAAGTGGATGTCGTGGCCAACACACCCCTCCGGGAGACCTAATATTGTAGTATCTTGATTGGAGAAGTTGGCCACCCCCCATAAGCATTTCGTAGGATTTACTCCCTAGTTGCCCCTATGGATTTTTGAGATCCCGAAGTCCGACCTTTTAATTGATGTTCTAGATATCAAACCATATCTATGAATGGGTTACGCTAGCACATCAAGGAGAACATTAGAAGCGGAGTGCTAAATGTCTCTCGGTCGATCATCCAGATTTCGTCCCCTTGGCCTCGCTAAGGTGAAATCTGAGAAAGTGTTATCTTCCTTTGCATTTGCATCGTCTGTCAGTATTTATCGTGGTAGTACGTTGTGTTGTCAGCACCCTTGACACGGATGCTGATAAAACCTTGATGATTGTGGAAATGCTCAAGTTCTTGAGAGCACGTACAAACGCTACGTGTTACCATCGGCTCTAACTGGGATTCCTCTCAGTTTCCTCGGCAATGCTATGACCTTTTCAAACAGTGAATTCACTCTCTATTGTTGGGTTCTTCCCCAGTTACCAGAATCATTACCAGCATTTGCATTTTGTTCCCAGCTTGCACCGCCAATGTGCCATTCTACCATGAGTCTCTTCCATTTCCGGTGGTAAGCAAATTCATCCATTACGTTGTCTTCAACAAGGTAATCCACATCATCCAAGTCCGAGTATGCCATTCTACCGACCCCCCTCCAAACGATCGCTCGACAATTGCCTTAGGCTGGTTTAAAGAGTTTCAATGATCCCTGAATCAAAGGTAATTCTTTTTGCCACTTAAGGGGATATATCTTCGAGTCACCTTCCCTAAGGTGCATCATTATGGTGTCATGTCAACTTAACTCCTCGCTACGTTGACAACCGTTCACCACCCTCTTAGGTGAGATATTGTTGTCTACCTAGTGAACCCTCGTCATCTGTTCCACTCCATTCTGCTAGAGGTGTGCTTCGTCTCTCAGCTCGAGAGATGTTGCTATGTCTCATTCCGAGAGTTAATCCTGAGTTGTTCGACCTTCGAGAAGAACAATCCTTTTAGGGTCTTTCCTTTCCCCTCGTGGTCATGATAGTTGGAGTTCTCAAGGCAAGACTTCGAGACAATGAAGGTGAACGAATCAACGTTCAATTGAAGTGCAACCTGGATCCTGAAGATCGTGCTAGTTTGCGTTTCCCCTTCACCTTACCCTACGCTTGAATCTCGGGACGAGATTTTTGTTTAGTGGGGGTGAGTTGTCACATCCCTGGTCCTGTTATGCACTAGGCTAGACCTATTGTGAGCATCACGTTTTAATTCAAATGAAATTTGAATTGAGGGATTTTTAAAGCCTCAGAAACCTTCTAAAAATGATCAACATTAAAATCTTCTCAAAGAAGTCCAAGAAAATGTTCCTGTTATTCCATGGAAATATTGGTGAGAGGTAAAATTTAAACCAATATTTTTGGAGTCACAGAGATATTTATTTTGGCCATTTGAATTAATCCAATAACTATTTGCTTTGGATTTATATTTAATATATATTAAATATGACTCCAAATAATTCTAGAAGTTTGTGAGTGGCTTTGTATATATTTTAGCAAGCCACATAATAAACTACAGAATTTATTAAAATGGTTTAGTTGCTAAACTAAATCAAAACAGAGACAGAAAAAAAATAGAAAACAGAAACTAATAAAGAGAGGGAGAGAAGGCCACCAGGCCACCTACCTAACTTACTTGGAGCCCACTTACCTGGCCCAGCACGGCCCAGCCCATCTCCACTTCCCCCCTGTCGCCTTCCTCCTCGCGCAAGTAGGCACAGGCGCGTGGCCGACGCACGCCGGCGCACGCCCCGGCCACCTCCTGCTTGCCGCTCCACCTCGACACCCCGGACGCCTCCATGCATGCCACGCCACTCCTCTGGAACTCTCTCACTCTCTCCCAAACTCTTCCCCTTCCTCTGCTTCCTCTCCCTCCCGCGACCGAACGGAGCCGCCGCCACCGACGAGCTCCCTCGTGGCCACCGCCACCCCCTAGCCTCGCCGATGCGCTCAAAGGCTCCGCCTCGACCCCCTCTTCCTCCCCACCGATCCACGGCCCTCCGGAAGCCCTGCAGCGTCGCCCTCAAGCTTGTCCCCAACCTTCGGCCGCCGGCGAACTTTCGAGGATTCGCGAGCTCCAGCCCCTCTCCGGCCTCACCGTTGCCTCCACCGGATCCGCTGTGAGCTCTTCTTCCATTCACCCTCCTCCTCGCGCTCGTTCCCGCACTCTAGCCGCCCTTTTCACCGGAGCCGATTGCTCCTCGCCGCCGGCCATGGCGTGGCCGTGGCCACAGCCACCGCAGCTCGCTCCCGAGCCCACCGTCGTGCTCACCGCAACCTCAGGAGGCCGCAGCGCCCTTCCGTTTCCCCTCTTGTGCACCGTAGCGCCGTTTCCGCCAACGCCCGAGGTCCGGCAGCCGCTGAGCTCGACGCCGGTGAGGATTACGGCCGCCCTAGCTTCTCCCGTTTACCCTGTTAGATGCGCGCGAGCCTGGGCATTCCGTAGATGCCCTCCGCCGGCCATTTGGTCGCCGGAGGAGGAAACCCGCACCCTCCGCCGTCTCTGGCTCCGCCGGCGACGAACAGTGGGTCAACTCCGGCGAGTTGGCCCGGGTTTGACCCTAGTTTGACTTCCCCAGAGCCACTGACATGCGGGCCCCGCCCGGCTAATTAAGTTAGGTTAGTATTAACTAAGTTAGATTAGTTTAGTTAGACACTGACACTCGGGACCCACCGGTCAGTTTGACCTGGGCCGCACGTTGACCTGCTGATGTCACTATGAGGTCATGCTGACGCAATAAACCCCTTTTCCGGATTTAAATAAATCTTAAATGATTTAATAATTTCAGAAAATTGTATAAACTTCTAAAATTCATAGAAATTCAACCGTAACTCCAAATTAAATAAATTATATATGAAAAATTATCAGACAAATTCAAGGAATCCATCTGTACCATTTCCATGCATGTTAGAACAACTTATCACTACTGTTTAGGACAAATGGAGTGAATGGCATTTAAATAATCACATATGGAGTTTGAATTTGAATCTTGTATTCAAACCAACCCCATTTAACTTGTTGCTAGATGCATTAGCCCAAAACACATTAATTTTGCCATGTCATGAGCATGCATCATATTGTGCATTGCATTGATTGTATTTCTTCTTTGTTGCCGGTATCTGTTCCCTCCTGGTAGACGATGTTCCGACGTTGTGATCGTTGACACTGATGAAGACTCAATGTTATCTTCAGAAGTGCCAGGCAAGCAAAAACCCCTTGTTCATTCCGATACAATCCTACTCTCTCGCTCCTGCTCTCTTTTACTGCATTAGGACAACAACGATTCATCTGTTACTTGTTGCGGTAGCTGAACCCCTTTATCCTTTGCATGACCTGTCATTGCCACAGTAAATAGATGAAACCCACTAGCATGAGTAGGAGTTGTTTGAGCCCTGTTGTGCCTACTCATTCATGCTTGTTTGTCATGCCTGCTACTGCTTAGAGTTGAGTCAGGTCTGATTCATCGGGGATGAATCAGAGGCGTGTGAACATGTCCTACTGTGTGTGAGCTAAGTGTGTGAACACGATTTGGTAAAGGTAGCGGTGAGAGGCCATGTAGGAGTACGTGGTGGGTTGTCTCATTGCAGCCGTCCTCAGGAACTGAGTTCTGTGTTTGTGATCCATGATTCAGCTACTACCACGCATTGGGCCCGAAACCAATGGACCCTCTCGGCTTCTTAATCACCCTTGTCCTCTGTCCAGGAGTTGCAAGTAGTTTCTGGTGTTTGTAGTATGCTGGAGGCCGTGCGCAGCGCTGACCGTAGGGGTGGGATGTGATGCGGTAGGCACGTGGCACGGTGTACCGGGCGCCCGTTTGGTGTCTCGGGAACCCTGTACACATCGTTTGGGGCTGTGAGCGAAACTCCAGCCGGATCTCCTCATGGATGGAACCCGAATAGGCGATAAACCTGGACTAGAGACTTGAGTGTTTACGTTGGCCGTGGCCGACACCCACGTTGGGCTTACACTTGAAAGTTGCCGAGTACATGTCGTGTAAACGGCGGTAAGTGGTGAGAGCGTGTGTGAAGAAGTACACCCCTGCAGGGTTAACATCATCTATTCGAATAGCCGTGTCCGCGGAAAAGGACTTCTGGGTTGCTTATATCAGTTCATAGACAAGTGAAAGTGGATACTCTAAAATACGCAAGCTAAGCGTGAGTGCTATGGATGGCGTTCTCGTAGGGAGACGGGAGCGGATCCATAGTGGTGTATTGATATGGTGAATATGTGGACTCGTGTGCGCCACCTCAAAAGAGTTACTTGCAGTCATAGTTTAGGTTAGCCACCGAGTCAAAGCTGGCTTGCTGCAGTTAAACCCCACCATCCCCTTGTTGATAATGGTGCATATGTAGTTAGTTCTAATGTAAGTCTTGCTGGGTACATTTGTACTCACGTTTGCCTATTTTATGTTTTTTTGCAGAGAGACTTCAGTCTCACTAGTAGTTCCACGTGGGCTTCGACGTTTAGCTTGTTACCTCAGCTACGATCTTGTGCCCTCGGCAGGATCTGGTAGATAGTCAGGCTTCTCAGCCTTTTTCATTTATAGATGTCTGTACCCAGACATGATAGCTTCCGCTTGTGCTTTAACTTGTATGCTCTGAGTGTTGGGTCATGAGACCCATGTTTGTAATATCTCGCTCCTCGGAGCCTATTGGATAAATACTTGAGTTGTAGCGTCATGTTGTGATGCCATGTTGTATTTGCACATATCGAGCATATTGTGTGTATGTTATTGAAATGCTTGGTATGTGTGGGATCTGACCATCTAGTTGTTTATCCTTAGTAGCCTCTCTTACCGGGAAATGTCTCCTAGTGTTTCCACTGAGCCATGGTAGCTTGCTACTGCTCCGAAACACTTAGGCTGGTCGGCATGTGTCCTTCTTCGTTCCTGTGTCTGTCCCTTCGGGGAAATGTCACGCGATGAATACCGGAGTCCTGTTAGCCCGCTACAGCCCGGTTCACCGGAGTCCTGATAGCCCAGTGCTACAGCCTGGATTCACTCGTTGATGACCGACATGTTCGTTGCTGGGTCATGTATGCCTGTCCCTGTAAGTTAGTGCCACTTTGGGTTTACGACTAGCCATGTCAGCCCGGGCTCCTTATCATATGGATGCTAGCGACACTATCATATACGTGTGCCAAAAGGCGCAAACGGTCCCGAGCAAAGGTAAGGCGACACCCGTGGAAATACCGTGCGTGAGGCCGCAAAGTGATATGAGGTGTTACATGCTAGATCGATGTGGCATTGAGTCGGGGTCCTGACATCAACTTAGTCCACAAACGATTCTAGCAGCAGTGACCGTTGGATGTTAATCCAACGGCCATGCTGCTTCTTCAATATCTGATCTTGTTGCTCTAGCCGCCCAAACCAGCTCTGGTGGGACTGCCTGCTCCCGCCTCCCGTGGCCGGCTGTGCTGCCGCACAGGCCGCACCGCGCCACCCTACTTCATTGCTAGCTAGGCCATTCCTCTACTCACCCACACCTCCTGTTATTTTCCGGCGACGACAGCCGGACCAGTAAACCGTCATACTCCCCACCGCGTGGGCAACCATTTCCGAGTCTTCCCCTGCTCCATGTCATTCCCTTCCTAGGCCTCACCGTCGTCCACCACCATGGTTCTCTCGGGGCGGCCTGGTCAACGTGGTCAACGAACGACATCCATCTGCCATGGACTGTACGCGCAAAATAATGATTCCTCCACCTAACAGCTGGGACCCACCGGAAGGGCCTATGTATTTCGCAAAAAAAATGTTCCCCCTGCTGACATGTCACACCCACCAGCTATATCTTCGCACGCAAGGAAGTGCCTCCTTATTACGCACAAAAAAATGAATACCCACCCTGCTAGCTGGGACCCACCATAGTGGGAGGATGACTTGTGGGACAACTAAGTTGAAGGGGACGGAGGGCTTTGTCAACTTAGTCAATATGAACGATTCTAGCTCCAGTGACCGTACGATGTCTATCCAACGGCCGTAGTGCTTCTTCAACCACTCGTCTTCTTGCTCCAGCCGCCCAAAGCAGCGCCGGTCGTGCCGCATGCTCTTGCCTCCCGTGGCCAGCTATTCCCACCGCAGGCCTCACCTCCCCCTACTATTCCCACCGCTGGCCAGGCCCTGCGGCGACAGCAGCCGCACATCGCAGCCGAACTAGCGAACCCTCATACTCCTCTCCGCACGGGCTTCCACTGCCGTGTATTTCCCGGCTCCGTGTTGTCCCCTTCCTTGGCCTCGCCGTCGTCCACCGCTATGGTGCTCTCGGCGCGGCCTGGTCAGCGTGGTCAAGGAACGACTTCCATCGAACGTGGACTGTACGTGGAGAGGCTGATAGCTGGGTCCATGGCCGCAGCAAGGAGGTGCCTCCTTATTACACGGAAAATAATGATTCCTCCACCTGATAGCTGGGACCCAATGGACGGGCCACAGTATTTCACGGAAAAAACGTTCCCCCCTGACTGTTGGGACCCACCAGCTTCATCTTCGCATGCAAGGAAGTGCGTTCGGGCAAAAAAAAACGATTCACCCCCCTGACTGCTGGGACCCACCAGCTACACCTTCGCACGCAAGGAAGTGTGTCCAGGCAAAAAAACAAAACGATTCGCCCCCCTGACTACTGGGACCCACCAGCTACATCTTCGCAGGCAAGGAAGTGCCTGACAGTCGGGACCCACCTGGTCGAAGCGTACGTAGCGTTATCATCCTGGTCTCGAACGTGTAAATACATACTGGTCGATGTAGATGCACGCACGTATCGTAGTAGAGGCGCGCACGTAGCATATACACGTACGTACATCGGCCAGGTTGCAAGAAAGAAAATACGTCCACGTATGTGTACATACGGGCGGGGTCTCGAACACCTACCCGCGCATACATACGGCCAGGGCTTGTGTACATGGCTGGGTCGAAATGGAGAAACAACATTGTCATCGTGTTCATGGGGAGCAATGGAATGCGTCATGTTCATGCGGAGGCAACGGAATGCGTCGTGTTCATCGGGAGGCAACAGAATGCGTCGTGTTCATCGGGAGGCAACGGAATGCGTGGGAGCAAACCGGCTTGGATGGAACAGGCGATGGAAACGAGGCCTGGCGTACTCTAGAACAGAGGAAACGGCCTTGTGTTCGACCGGCCATGTTTGGAACGGGGTCCTGTTGATCGGGAGGGGTGCAGCGTACCGCAAAACTAACAAAACGGACCTCCTACGGTCGAAACGAGGGTCCTGTTGATCGGGAGGGGTGTGGCGTACCGCAAAACGGACGAAACGGACCT
>NC_057807.1:388479971-388493724 GCF_018294505.1 Triticum aestivum | reverse complement strand
CAATCGATCGGCTTCAGTTAGCAGTAGTAGCGAAGGAATCGCTCAATCTGGTTCAGTAAACAGCCATCAATCGATCGCTCAGGTTCAGTAACGCATAGCCTATAGTGCAATCGCTCGAGTTCAGTTAGATCCCAATGCCTCGCTCGGGTTCAGTTAGAGCCAACGCCTCGCACGTGTACGAGAGGAACGCGCATCGCTCGACCCCCGACCTCCCACTGTAACCGGCAACTCCCCGAAATTTTCCTCGCCCTCGCTTCTACCACGGTTTTTTCCGTCATGGACGGCCCAAAGAATGTCATGCAGCTGCGTCTCCGGCCCGCCCAGGACGAAAAACCCATTTTCTATCATGATTTTTTGTCATAGAAGTAGAAGCCCATCACATCTATGATGATACCGGGTTTTGTCACAATTATCGTCATAGAAGTGTCATATGTATGACAGAAAAAAAGTTCGTTCGGCCCAAAATGTCACGGATGTGTCTTTTTTTTGTAGTGCCAGTCCGTATAGTTGCTACCATCATCTTTTAGCTTGGTTTTCTCTAGGAACCCGTTGAAGTTGAGGGCAACATTAGCATGGGCCATTTGATCTACAAGACATATTGCAAAGATATTTTAGACTATGTTCATGATAATTAAGTTCATCTAATCAAAATACTTAATGAAATCCCACTCAGACAGACATCTCTCTAGTCATCTAAGTGATACATGATCCGAGTCAACTAGGCCCTGTCTGATCATCATGTGAGATGAACTAGTCATCATCGGTGAACATCTTCATGTTGATCGTATCTACTATACGACTCATGTTCGACCTTCCGGTCTCTTGTGTTCCGAGGCCATGTCTGTACATGCTAGGATCGTCAAGTCAACCTAAGTGTTTTGCATGTGTAAATCTGGCTTACACCCGTTGTATGCGAACGTTAGAATCTATCACATGCCATCATCACATGGTGCTTCGAAACAACGAACTTTTGCAATGGTGCACAGTTAGGGGGAACACTTTCTTGGAATTTTAATATCTTATTTATGCTACCGTCGTTCTAAGCAAATAAGATGTAAACATGACAAACATCACATGCAAATCATAAAGTGACATGATATGGCCAATATCATTTTGCACCTTTGATCTTCATCTTTGAGGCACGACATGATCACCTTCGTCACCGGCATGACACCATGATCTCCATCATCGTGTCTTCATGAAGTTGTCTCGCCAACTATTACTTCTACTACTATGGCTAACAATTAGCAATAAAGTACAGTAATTACATGGCCCTTTCATTGACACGCAGGTCAAACAATAAATTAAGACAACTTCTATGGCTCCTGCCGGTTGTCATACTCATAGACATGCAAGTCGTGATTCCTATTACAAGAACATGATCAATCTCATACATCACATATCATTCATCACATTATTTTGGCCATATCACATCACATAGCATACCCTGCAAAAACAAGTTAGACGTCCTCTAATTGTTGTTGCATGTTTTACGTGGATGCTATGGGTTTCTAGCAAGAATGTTTCTTACCTACGCAAAAGCCACAACGGTGATATGCCAATTGCTATTTACCCTTCATAAAGACCCTTTTCATCGAATCCGATCCAACTAAAGTGGGAGAGACTGGCACCTGCTAGCCATCTTATGCAACAAGTGCATGTCAGTCGGTGGAACCTGTCTCACGTAACCGTACGTGTAAGGTCGGTCCAAGCCGCTTCATCCCACAATACCGCCGAAACAAGATATGACTATTAACGCCCACAACTACTTGTGTTCTACTCGTGCATAGAATCTACGCAATAGACCTAGCTCATGATGCCACTGTTGGGGAACATAGCAATAATTCAAAATTTTCTACGCATCACCAAGATTAGTCTATGGAGATTCTAGCAACAAGAGAAAGAGAGGATTCTACGCATCACTAAGCGGAAGCGTCACTAGAAAGCGGATGAGGGAGTCGTACTCGTGGCAATTCAAATTGCGGAAGATCTGATCTAACGCTGAACGGACGGCGCCTCTGCGTTAACCACACATACAGCCCGGGGACGTCTTCTCCTTCTTGATCCAGCAAGGGCAGAGGAGAAGTTGAGGGATGTCGGCGTTCTGGGAACGGGGGTCCCCAGAATTGCCTGCCTGCAGCCTGTGGCGTGGCTCAAGTGGTGGCCCAGTATGGCCCATCTTCATCGACTCAAGCTCAAGACCCACGCTAGGGGCCAAGCCTCACGGGGCGGACGATGCAAGGCTTCCTCAGGAGCGGCCTCACCAGGCAGGCTCGCGAGGAGGCGGAGAGATCAAGGCAAGGGTACCTCACGAGGTGCTCGTGACGCAAGCCATGACGATCGAGACCAGGCGGGCGCAAGGCGGGCGCCGGCCTACGCAATGTCCTTGTTTCCTCTTTGGTGCAAAGCGGGCAAGCACAGGCGCGGAGTGCCGAGGCATCAAGCAAAGCTTACCATATCGGTGCAACGAGACCAAGACCAGCAGAGCGGCAGGATGGAGGTCACCGTGGAGCGCAAGACAGCGTCATCGCCAGTGCCTTTGGCAGCCGAAGACCAACTTTAGTCAGGATAACTTGTACTAGATGTTCCCCTTCAAAATGGCCGTTGTTGGCGCCCTTCTGGCTCAATATTTGGGAAGAGGACCAGGGCCTCTATAAATAGGGCTAGCCACCACAGTAGAGAGATCATCTGATGGAGAGCTGATCGAATCCTCCACAAGCAAAACCACCACCACAAGAACACCTCTCGTGAGGCTGTTCCTCCCTTGTACTGTTCATCATCAGCCCCTGAGGCAATCCACCACACCACATACTGGAGTAGGGTACTACACCACAACGGTGGCCCGAACCAGTATAAATCTTGTGTCCCCTGTGTTGTTCATCGTTTTAGCTTAGATTCTTAGTGAGGCATTGGGACGTGGATCAGTAGGGGGAAGATCTTCGTGTGCACCCCCAGAGTTCGAGCCTTAAGGGATTTGCTGGAACCCGATATCCGACATTTAGCGCTCCAGGTAGGGGTGCGCCGGAGCTCACCCTTCCGTCGACCCGCTCTTCGTTAATACCGTGCTTCGCCCCCATGGCGGACAACGCGGCGCTCGCTCCGACTACCGATGCCGGCACTAGGGCCAGGGGGCTCCGAGCCTTGGCCCCCGCCTTGCGGCACGTGCAGTGGCCGAACAAGTTCAAGCCAGACATGCCTCCGCGCTATGATGGCATGGCAGATCCGCTAGCTTTCCTGCTGGCGTATGAGGATGCCGTACTCAAGGTCGGGGGAGACGACAGGGTCATGGCTAACTGGCTGCCCATGGCCCTCACTGATGTCCCGCGCATGTGGCTGCTCCACCTGCCAGCGGCTTCAGTGGCCTCCTAGGAGGAGCTGCGCAGCCTCTTCCTCGACCATTATGCTATGCCGGCGCCCCCGGTCATCGCAGCTCTCCTGGGCGGCTCACAAGCCCCACCCTAGATTGGCGCTGCCCTCAAGCGCCACTTAGCTCCCTGGGCTAGGTAGCACCCAAGGCCGACTTGACCTTCAGCTCGGACGATCACCCCTCCAACACCGCCTGCTCGGGTGCGCTCCCGATGCTATGCACCCCCACCATTTGCCAGGTGGCCGTCACCAGGACCCTCATTGACGGCGGTGCCGGCCTCAACGTACTCTCAGTGGAGGCCTTCAGCCTCCTCCATGTGCCGCTGGAGCGACTCCAGCCCAGCAAGCCCTTCTTGGGTGTCGGAGGCAGTTCCACCAGCTCCCTAGGGCAGATCCGCCTCCCGGTGACCATCGGCACCCACGACAACTTCGGCACGGAGCTGGTCAACTTCGACATCGCCCCCATCGGCCTCCCGTACAACGCCATCCTCAGCTACCCTTCCTTGGCCCAGTTCATGGTAGCGACTCACCCAGCTTACAACCTCATGAAGATGACCGGGAGCAGCGGCGTCCTCACCATGTCTGGAGATACAAAAGATGCCCTGCAGGCGCTCAGGCTCGCCTTCAAGGCGGCCGCCGTGGCGCAGCCCGCCAGCGCTGGCACCCTCGAGGCCAAGAGGGTCGCCCCAGGGTTGAAGAGGCCGCACCAGGCAGCCAGGAGTTGGGGGCTCAGTCATCTCAGGAGGCGCCTGACCCTTCAGAGGGCACTGACCTCGCCAGCGCACCTACCCTCGTTGAGCATCCAGTGTATTTCGTTAGCACGGTGCTGCGGGATGCGAGGGCACGATACCCCATGCCTCAAAAGCTCTTGCTCGCACTATTAGTGTCCTCGCGCAAGCTATGGCACTACTTCCAAGGTCACCCCATCAAGGTCGTCTCGGCATATCCATTGGAAAGGGTACTCAGGAGTCCCAACTCAGCGGAAAGGGTCGCTGAATGGAACATCGAGCTGCAAGCATTTCAGTTGGAATTCAGCACGATGAGGGTCGTCAAAGGAGCCGCACTTGCAGATTTTGTGGAAGAATGGACAGGGGCTCCAGGGCTCAAGGCAGGAGAAGATCGGTCACTTTCCCCAGGAAGTGAGGTGTCGGGCGGCTGGGTCATGTACTTTGATGGAGCGTTCTCGCGATATGGCGCGGGGGCTGGCGCAATGCTTATATGTCCCACTCAAGAGAAGCTCTATTACGCTGTACAACTCTGTTTCTAGCATGGAGAGAAGGTCTCCAACAACATAGCAGAATACGAAGGCCTGATAGCAGGCTTGAAGGCCGTAGTGGCCTTGGGGGTAAAGCGCCTCATCATCAAGGGTGATTCACAGCTCCTCGTCAACTTCTCCAACAAGGTGTACGAGCCGAAGGATGAGCACATGGAAGCATATCTCGTGGAGGTCCGCAGAATGGAAAAGAAGTTTTGGGGGTTGGAGTTGCAGCATGTGTGTCGGTGTCAAAACCGGCGGATCTCGGGTAGGGGGTCCCGAACTGTGCGTCTAGGTGGATGGTAACAGGAGACAAGGGACACGATGTTTTACCCAGGTTCGGGCCCTCTTGATGGAGGTAAAACCCTACGTCCTGCTTGATTAATATTGATGATGTGTGTTACAAGAGTAGATCTACCACGAGATCAAGGAGGCTAAACCCTAGAAGTTATCCTATGGTATGGTTGTTGTTCGTCCTATGGACTAAAGCCATCCGGTTTATATAGACACCGGAGAGGGCTAGGGTTACACAGAGTCGGTTACAATGGTAGGAGATCTACATATCCGTATCGCCAAGCTTGCCTTCCACGCCAAGGAAAGTCCCATCCGGACATGGGACGAAGTCTTCAATCTTGTATCTTCATAGTCTTGGAGTCCGGCCAATCATGGTAGTTCGGCTATCCGGACACTCCCTAGTCCAGAACTCCCTCAGTAGCCCCTGAACCAGGCTTCAATGACGACGAGTCCGGCGCGCATGTTGTCTTCGGCATTGCAAGGCGGGTTCTTCCTCCGAATAATTTACAGAAGATTGTGAACACCAGGATAGTGTCCGGCTCTGCAAAAATAAATTCCACGTACCACCGTAGAGAGAATAATATTACACAAGTTCAATCTGCTGACGCATTTTGTGGCGTGACGTCACACCACTACCAAGCCTTTACTCAAATTGTTTTTATTGTTCCACCTCAGCGCGTTTAGCAAGGCGGTTTCCCTGGCACGTCTTGTTGAAGCAGAGATCGTGTTCCCCTTATTCCGGGATTCCCATCAATACGGACGTGGGTAACCCAACCGCATAATTGATTGTGACGCTTGGGAGATAAGCGAGTTTTACCAGGCTGGTGGGGACACATGTTTTTGTCCGCCCATATAAGGGTATAAAGATCCAACCATTTTACCTGCGCCTTCTTCCTCCTTGGCTTATCCATCTCCGCGAACTCGAGCTCCAGCGCCCAAGTCCGCACTTCTCACCTCAACCTTCTCCAACTATGTCCGGAGCAGGAGGCAAGTGGATGGCCTCCTCCGTCATGGAGGGGCAGATCCAGAAGCTGTGCGACGCCGGATATTTGTCCAGCAACATCGCGTACTGGCTCCCAGATGAGGGAGAGCTCATTCCCACCCCCAGGCCCCTTGAGAGGGTAGTATTTCTTCCCCATTTCCTCCGCGGACTGGGCTTCCCACTTCATCCCTTTGTCCGGGGGCTCATGTTCTACTACGGCCAAGATTTCCATGATCTGGCCCCGAATTTCATCCTCAACATCTCGGCGCTTATCGTTGTGTGTGAGGCCTTCCTCTGCATCCAGCCCCACTTCGGCTTGTGGCTCAAGACCTTCAGTGTTAAGCCGAAGGTTGTGAAGGGCAGCCAAGCGGAGTGCGGAGGCGCCATGGTGGGCAGGATGTCCTACGTTACTTGGCTGGAGGGCACTTTCATGGAAACCATCAAGGGGTGGCAATCGGGGTGGTTCTACATCACCGAGCTGCGTGACCCTGATTGGGCAGCGACCCCTGAATTCAGATCCGGCATCCCTACACGGCTCACCTCCTGGAAAGAGAGTGGCCGGATCTTGGGGGATTCGGAGGAGCTGACCGGACTCCAAGCCTGTATCCAGAAGCTAGTGGACAAGAAGCTCAAGCTTGTCAACGTAGTCCAGGTCATGCTCATCCGCCGGATTCTCCCGTGCCAACGACGGGGTTTCAACATGCGGGAGTTCGATCCGGCGCAGCACCAGACTTTGAGCGGGCTCTTCGACACTATGTACGAAGATGTTTGGAAGGTGCTGTTCAAGGGCGCCGAGGCTCCCGCATCCGCTATCGAAGATCGCGGATTCTGCTCGCAGCGTCCGGCTGACGAGGTAAGTGATTTTGTCCTTTATGGAACGCTTGTTTTTCCATGGTTTGACTCTATGCGGGATCTAAACTCCCTTTACCTTTGACAGGACTGGCTGGCGAAGGCCGAACAGACCATCTGTCCGGCCCCATTGCTAGAGGACCCGCCTAACGGGGCTGCTGGCTCTGGCACCCCACGTGGTGCCGGAGAAGAAGGCCAAGAAGAAGGCCACGGGTACTCGAAAGAGTTCCCGTTTTCAAGTGTTATCGGATATTGAATCCGAGGCCGACTCCTCCCACCAAGGCGAGGAGGAGAAGAAGAAAGCCTCTCCCCCAGTGGGGGGAGGGAAGAAAAGGAAGGCCTCCCCAACAAGGGAGGCCGAAGGGTCCAAGAAGGGAAAAACTCTTCCCCCGGACTGCTCTGCCAACGCCAGTGACGACGACGAGGATTGGCCTCCAAGGGTGTAAGTATCCGGACTCCCTAATAACTTCAAGGTTTTTCCTTTTCGCCACATAATGTCTTTCTAATGCCGCATACAACCCTGCAGTCCGCCCAAGGATGATCTTCCCGCTTCGTCGAGCGGGTCCTTAGGTGCGTCGGATATGGATTCTCTTCCGACTGCCTCCACCCCCCATGACGCGGACGATGCCGAGGTGGGATCCCAGGAAGGGACCCACCAGGAGGAGGAGGCCCCGGAGGTGTCGCAGGACAACCTCCCGGACTTTGCACCGGACTCGGCCCCGGAACCCACAGCGGTTCCGGAGTCCGGCGGGCGACCCCTTCGTAGGAAGGGCAAGACCGTGACACCCGCAGCCTCCGTCCAACCGGAGGCGCCGGATAACTTGCTGGAGGCGCTCAATGGCGCCTCCATTAAAGAGGAGCACCGCACTCTTGTGAGTGCGGTGATTCAGAAGGTTCAGCTCGCCAAGAGCGGGCTGACCGAAGCCTGCAGCAGCCTTCTAACAGGCTTTGAGGTAAGAATTTCGATATATATAAAATGGTACCGCATAGACAGTAGCCCCTGATGCTCGGTTCGGTGTTCGGAAAGAAAAGCCGGACCGAGGATCTAAAAAGATATACGCAGGAGTCATAAAAAATATGTCAATATGGGATTGCAGGCGTCGCTGCTGAGCTCTGCCGCACTGACTGTGGAGGTCAATACTTTGAAGGAAAGCCTCGAGCAGTCCGAGAACGAGCTCGGCCATGCTAAGAAGCAGCTCGAGGACAAGGAAGGTGAGTAACACCTTATTAAAATTGTACCTTACAGAAAAGGATTTTGGTTGCAAAAAGAATGACAAGGATAACATGGGTATTGCAGGGGCCACTAACGAGGTGGCGATCCTGAAGGAGGCGGTGGCCGCGGCCGAACGCAATGCGGCCACAGAGTGCACCGAGCGAGAGAAGCAGCATGCGCGGGTGGCGGAGGTACAACAAGAGCTCCAGGATCTCATGAAAAAACATGAGAGCCTGGAGCGTGACTCGAAGACTCGAGAGTCTGAGCTTGCAACGGCTCTTGAGAGTGCCAAAGCCGCTAAGGCCGAAGCCTACAAGGCCCTCCAGGAGATCCAGGCGGTGAAGAAAATAGCAGCGGGTAAGGCATTTTTCATGCAAAGTAAGCGTGTGAGTGTTAATTACCTGTTGCTTACCCGAATTCGGAGCTCTCTAGGAGCGTTCGCAGATCTTCGTCGCAGCGTGTCCGATGCTGCCGCATTCTACCGGGCCGAGGAGGGGAGCTCGATGGAGAAGGTCTTCTGGTCTCAGTATGCTGAGGCCGGACATCCGGTGCCCCTTAGCAACCAGCTGAAGCAGCTGGTCGAGCTCCACAAGGCGGCCGAACAGGCCATGAAGGGCCTCATAGTTCGGCTGTGGCCTAAGGAGGCCATGCCTGGGAGCTACTTCATCCTGGTGCGGTGGCTGGTGGATGCGTGCTCGTGGGTTGAAGTCATCAAGGACTCCGCCTGTATTGAAGGTGCCCGTCGGGCCCTTGCCCGTGCAAAGGTGCACTGGGGCAAGATGGATGCCCAGAAACTCATGACGGACCCGCCACCAGAGGGCAAGGAGCATCGCACACCCGAGATGTATTATAAGAGTGTGCTGAAGGGCACCCGCACTATTGCGGGTGAGTGCTCCAAAGATGTAATATTTGAGTAGACTCGCATTTTGTTATCCTGTGCGCTGAAAACTTAGTTCATATGCGCTAAGAAACGCTTGTTAATTTAAAATATTACCTTCTGTGCAGCTGTTTATCAAATCTGAGAGATGGCAAGTCGTCGGCTTCATCCCCCATGCCACGAGTGTTGGGGTGTTCGGGATAAACTTGAGCACTCTTGTTCCCATTTTTGGGTCCATCTAGGGAGGCGCTCAACACAGCGAACAAGGCAACCGGACTTATAATGCTTGAACACTCTCACTTAACCATAGAATTCTATAATTTTAAATTTCGGCGAAGCCCCTAGTCTTCGGAAGGCCGAATTTGGGGCGCTATCCACGCCTGGGCCGGACAAGATCCGGCTCCTCGCTCTAAGCAGCATAAGTCTTTAAGGACTCGCAAAAAACCTCTCAAACAGCGACCGGCTCTCGCCTCATCATGACGGTCAGTTTTAGCTTTCTCCACTTAGGCGTTAACCCAGCTCAACTGGGGCGCAATCGCAGTGGTTCTCCCAGTGCTACCTTAGCCGATACAACGGAACGTAAGGTACCAAAACATGGGAGCCGGGCAAACCCAACTATTGACCCAAGACATGATTCGGAGCCGATGCATATAATGTTATAAGTTCGGGGTGCCGCACTTGTGAAAGTGTTCGGACTTATCACACCATGATGCGGGAAACATAAGCCCCTAGTGTGTTTTAACCGTACCAAAGTGTACGGATGCGACATGTCATAAATGAACATATGTATAAAAAAGAAATGCAATTATAAGCAAAAAGATGCTGCATTGTCTTATTCAAGAAGTGCTGCTATGAATGCAGAACGATACAAATGGTACGATAAGCAAGGGAAGGGATTGTTAAACATGTCCCCCTCCAAGGGTAGGCTGCGGAGTGGTGTATAAAAATGCTCGTAATGGAGACCACCTATATATTCGTTGTAGCCTTTATCCTTCCCTGGCTGTTGCATCGTGAGTTCGGCAGGTCAGCTGTCGGACAGGGCCTCTGACGAACGGAGTCCTGTGGGTAAAAAATAAAAGGAAAAAAGAAAAAAAAGAACAACACACTTGAGAGCCCCTGGTGTGGTTGAGCCGCAGTCTGGGCTTATCGTGGTCGTGCCCCTCTCCCCATGCCCATGGTATCTTCAAAGCGTAATGGTGTACGCAAAGGACCTGTTTTGATATTTCGCAGGGGCTGGGGTTGGGGCCGCACTGCTATGCGTGCTCGGAACGTGCCAGGTGGTCTTGTTGTAGGTTACTCCGGGCGTGCTTAGCTATGTCCGGCCGCTTAATGGTCGGACTCGAGAATTGCCTTAAGAGGCTGCATTGTACTTCTGCCGCGAGAGCCGCTGTATGTCGTCCGTTCGGAGAGAACGTTCAGTGTTTCCGTTGACCGTGATGACTCCTCGAGGGCCTGGCATCTTGATCTTGAGGTATGCGTAGTGCGGCACTGCGTTGAACTTTGCAAACGCGGTACGTCCGAGCAAGGCATGATAGCCGCTGCGGAACAGGACTATGTCGAAGATTAACTCCTCGCTTTGGAAGTTATCTGGGAATCCGAAGACCACTTCCAGTGTAACTGAGCCTGTACAATTGGCTTCTACACCTGGTATGACGCCTTTAAAGGTCGTCTTGGTAGGTTTAATCCTTGAGGGGTCTATGCCCATTTTGCGCACTGTATCCTGATAGAGCAGGTTCAAGCTGCTGCCGCCATCAATCAGGACTCTCGTGAGGTGAAATCCATCGACGATTGGGTCTAAGACCAATGCGGCGAATCCGCTGTGGTGGATGCTGGTGGGGTGGTCCCTTTGGTCAAAAGTGATCGGGCAGGAGGACCATGGATTGAACTTCGGGGCGACTGGCTCCATCGCGTATACATCCCTGAGTGCATGCTTCCGCTCCCTTTTGGGTATGTGCGTTGCGTATATCATGTTCACCGTCCGCACCTGTGGGGGGAAACCCTTCTGTCCTATATTGTTCGGCGGTCGGGTCTCTTCCTCGTCATCGCTATGCAGACCCTTGTCGTTGTTTTCGGCAATTAACTTGCCTGCCTGCTTGAATACCCAACAGTCCCTGTTGGTGTGGTTAGCTGGCTTTTCGGGGGTGCCGTGTATCTGGCACAAGCGGTCGAGTATTCGGTCCAAATTGGACGGACCCGGAGTAGTTCTTTTGAATGGCTTTTTCCGCTGACCGGGTTTGGAGCCTCTGAATCAGGCATTGACTGCCGTATCCTCACTATTGTCGCCGTTAATGCAGCATTTGTTTTTGTTACGACGCGACCTGCCATTACGGTCCTTGCTATCTGGACCGCCAGGACTTTTGCTGAGCATGTTGCTGCGTGCTAGCCAGCTGTCCTCACCCGCGCAGAAGCGGGTCATGAGTGATGTGAGGGCTGCCATGGATTTCGGCTTTTCCTGTCCCAGGTGCCGGGCAAGCCACTCGTCGCGGATGTTATGCTTGAAGGCCGCGAGGGCCTTCGCATCCGGACAGTCGACGATTTGGTTTTTCTTGGTTAGGAACCGTGTCCAGAATTGTCTGGCCGATTTGTCTGGCTGCTGAATTATGTGGCTTAGGTCATCAGCGTCTGGTGGTCGCACATACGTGCCTTGGAAGTTATTGAGGAATGCGGCTTCCAGGTCTTCCCAACTCCCAATTGACTCTGCTGGCGAGCTGTTAAGCCAATGCCGGGCTGGTCCTTTAAGCTTGAGGGGGAGATATTTGATGGCGTGAAGATCGTCACCGCGGGCCATGTGGATGTGAAGAAGATAGTCTTCGATCCAAACCGCGGGGTCTGTGGTGCCATCGTAAGATTCGATATTCACGGGTTTAAACCCTTCGGGGATTTGATGATCCATTACTTCATCTATGAAGCATAGTGGGTGTGCGGCGCCTCTGTACTGGGCGATATCACGACGGAGCTCAAAAGAGCTTTGTCTGTTTTGTTCGGCCCGGCCGGACTTACTGTGTCCGGCTCGACGGTTGTCGTCATGTACTGTGGGGCGCCCACGCGATCCATAGATCGATCTTGATTGTCTTGCCTTATCCTCCAATATATCTCACAAGTCCGGAGTGTTCCCCTATGGCCTTGTGCTTTTCGAGTGATGCCGGGGTATGGGTCTAGTGAAGGGCCTAGAGGCCACTCTGTCGCGACCACGGGGTGGTCGGTCAGCCGTATTGTCTCCTGGTGATGCGGTATCATATGCTTCCTCCTCTAATCGGGGGAGCAGCTTGCGTTTAGGGTAGCTTTTGGAGGGGCGTTCGAGCTCATGCTCTTCGGCCGCGAGGACTTCAGTCCATCTGTCGGCTGGCAGATCTTGATCAGCTCTAAGCTGTTGCTACTTTTTCTTGAGGCTGTTCGCCGTGGCCATAAGCCTGCGTTTAAAACGCTCTTGTTCGACGGGATCCTCAGGCCCTACGAATTCATCGTCGTCGAGGCTTGCCTCGTCTCCGGAGGGAGGCATATAATACTCTACCTCTTCTTCTGCCGCTCTCTCATGAGGGCTGGCGTCTCCGTCCTCCTGCTCTGCATCTTGCTGGAGTGGGTTGTCTTCGGCACTGTCCGGTGTATTATTATCTCCGGTGCCGGAGTCTTCATTCTTGCTGTGGCGGGATTTAGAGCGGCGCCGCTGACGCTGGCGCTTGGGCTGCTTCTTGGAGGGGTCATCCTCCGCTGTTCCTTCACCATTCCCATCCTTTGGGATATCCACCATGTATATGTCATATGATGAGGTGGCTTTCCAGTGCCCAGTAGGCGCTGGTTCTTGGTCGTCTCTGGCATCGTTGTCCATACTGTCGTTGTCTTCGGAGTCGTAGTCTAGCATGTCGGTTAGATCGTCGACAGCGGCTACCAAGTGGGTGGTGGGTGGGCTTTGAATTTCTTCGTCATCCGCATCCCAACTGTCCTGACCGCAGTCCGGCTAGGGCTCTCCTGATAACGAGAGATACTTTAGCAAACTCAAGATGTCGCCAAAAGGTGAGTGTTGAAAGATGTCCGCTGTGGTGAACTCCATGATCGGCGCCCAATCGGATTCGATCGGAGGGGCGCGGGAGGTTCGGAGTCCGGCAAGGAGTCCGGCACCTCGGAGTCACGAGCTTCATGAGGGACAAGGTCATTGCTCGGCTCTATCGCCGTAGAGGTTGCAGCTCCCGAGGCGGTGTCTAGCCATCCGTCCTCGACCTGCGCAGCCGGCTCCGAATTGATGATCGAAGCGGGTTCGAGTGCGGCCTCCAGGGTACTCTCCGGCTACAGAGGTAAATCATGCTCGCCGTGACAGTGCGGCACGCTCGGCTGTGGCTCGAATCCATCAAGGATCAAGTCCCCGCGGATGTCGGCCGTGAAGTTCAAACTTCCAAATCTGACCTAACGGCCAGGGGCGTAGCTTTCGATCTGCTCCAGTTGGACAAGCGAATTGGCCCACAGTGCGAAGCCGCCGAATATGAAGATCTGTCCGGGGAGAAAGGTCTCACCCTGGACTGCGTCGTTGATGATGGTCGAAGAAGCCATCGAGCCTATCGGTGACGACACAGAGGAACTCTCAATGAAAGCACCAATGTCGGTGTCAAAACCGGCGGATCTCGGGTAGGGGGTCCCGAACTGTGCGTCTAGGCGGATGGTAACAGGAGACAAGGGACACGATGTTTTACCCAGGTTCGGGCCCTCTTGATGGAGGTAAAACCCTACGTCCTGCTTGATTAATATTGATGATGTGTGTTACAAGAGTGGATCTACCACGAGATCAAGGGGGCTAAACCCTAGAAGCTAGCCCATGGTATGATGATTGTTCGTCCTACGGACTAAAGCCATCCGGTTTATATAGACACCGGAGAGGGCTAGGGTTACACAGAGTCGGTTACAATGGTAGGAGATCTACATATCCGT